>NC_086153.1:236784231-237087261 GCF_035149785.1 Candoia aspera | reverse complement strand
GCTGCTGCAGAAAAACATGGGGAAAATGAGATGGGATTGATTTTGCATTCCAACAACCTCTTCTTCCAGAAGTGCATAACTATCCCTATTTCCTGATTTTTCATAAGTGAATGGTATATATTTTCTTTTCAACTATAGTTGTGGCTGGGTTGTATTGTCACCCGCCAATGACCATTTGGATCCTAATCTATTCCAAAGGTTTTTGTGAGCTCCTTGGGCTGTGGAATAATTGTCAGAATAGATTTTTCTCTCATGTGCTTTGAGAGTTGATTGTCAAATTGCTGTCCCTGATTGTTCATGGGAGTGCTTCTTGCTGCATCTCCCAACAGCTGTGAAAGGGCTTCTCGCTGGGCTCCTGTAAGCCCGGCGGCCTGCTATGATTCCTGTTGCTGGTTTTGCCCACTGGAGGTGTATCTCTAGTGGCACTGTCTGGTGTCTGTCCCCATTCTTCTGCCATGATGCATGAAGGCCACATAGGTAAGCACTGATGTTAGCACTGCCCAGCTGCTACTTTAGAGACTTTCTGGATGTAGCTTCCTCCTTCCAAAGTTGATGCTGTATGTGTCCTTGGAGACTTGTATATTCTCACACTGCTCTTTTTATCCTCAACTTTTGCTTTTGGTCAGTTCCAGAAGTTGGGTTTTGTGTCAGGACTAGATCTGATGATCAGAAGAATATTTTATATTATTTTTATAAATAACATGCACTGTATATTTAAATCAATTGAAGAACCATCTAAAGTAGCTCCATTGAAATACTGTTCTCAAATGGAAGTCTGTGAAACCTGCACAGATTGTTTCTGTGTTAGTTCAGAATTTAGTAGACTGCAAAATAATAACACAACTTCTTTAATTTTCTATTTATGGGTTTGTAATTTAGTCTAGTCAAATAAAAACCTCGACTGTTTTCTTTTAGATATCCAAATATATCTTGTGAGCTGCTTACTTCAGATGTTTCACAGATCAATGATAGACTGGGTGAAGAGGAATCATTACTAACGAAACTGTACAGTTTTCTTCTAAACGAGCACCCTCTGAATCCATTATTGGCCAGTTTCTTCAGCAAGGTGCTGAGTATTCTTATTAGCAGAAAACCAGAACAGGTATGCTTTTTGAATCTTCATGTTTGAAAGTCTGTCTTGTATTATTCCCTTCTAATGCCTCATGGAATTAGATATATTTGTGTATTTATATGTTTGATATGAGGGACGCGGTGGCGCTGCGGGTTAAACCGCTGAGCTGCCGATCGGAAGGTCGGCGGTTCGAAACCGCGCAGCGGGGTGAGCTCCCGTTGCTCGTCCCAGCTCCTGCTCACCTAGCAGTTCGAAAACATGCAAATGTGAGTAGATCAATAGGTACCGCTTCGGCGGGAAGGTAACGGCGTTCCGAGTCGTCATGCTGGCCACATGACCCGGAAGTGTCCTATGGACAACGCCGGCTCCAAGGCTTAGAAACGGAGATGAGCACTGCCCCCTAGAGTCGGACACGACTGGACTTTACGTCAAGGGAAACCTTTACCTTTACCTATGTTTGATATAGTTGTGTTGCTTTAACTATTATTGAATCAATAGGGTCCATTTTTAAGTCTGAGAACTTCACTCTCTTGTGCCTGATTTTCCAGGGACAAACTCTACATGTGCACTTCTCTGCATACACTTGAATGCATCCACATATACACATAAAGATTCTGAATTAGTCATAAGAGCCTTTGCTATATTTTTCATCTTGAAAAATTTGCCAATCTCCTAAACTAGCTGTAGTAAAACTTTTTTTTTTATCAAATGTGGTTAAAAGAATAACAGGTCACTGCAACCCAGTGGTTTATTTTAAAATGTGCTCCCTGCTCAGAAAAAAAGACAAAAGAGGGAGCATTGGGGGTGGAGACCAGAGCAAACTTGTCATTTTGTGAATGTACAAGATACCTCACAACAGTATTTAGTAAAAAATACCCATTACAACGTACCCAACATTAGAAATGAACCTATCAGCCCAACCTTGCCTGGCCTTTGATAAAGATCTAGGATCTTGTTCAGCCATTTCAGTAATTTATAAATTGGTAGCAGTGAACTCTTGGGAATCTTCTTGCTGTGCTTTGTTGGCTTCATAATGTTTTGCAATGTTATGTTAATACTTGTTCATATTTTTACTTTTTCCAGATTGTGGATTTCTTAAAGAAAAAACATGATTTTGTAGACCTCATAATAAAGCACATAGGAACCTCTGCTATTATGGACTTACTACTCAGGCTACTGACATGCATAGAACCTCCACAGCCTAGGCAAGAAGTATTAAATGTAAGTAGCTTCTTCTCATATTCCATAATCCATATTTGGGTAATGCATTTATTAGGTCAGTTAAGGTTAACAAAATAGTGGGTACTGTTTCAAGTTCTTCAGACTCTTCATCAGCCATAACGGCAAACATAGTAAAAAGAAATGCAAGGGAGACAAAGGAAAAAGTCATGATGCTACATTTACTCCTAATGGAGTTTTGGAGTAAATTGCCAAAATTTAAAATTAGGCTGTAGGTGAAAGTTTCAGAATGCATGTAGTGTTCTCCCAAGGATTGCTATTTGAAGAAGGAAATAATGTCTTGATCTCCATTATTGAAGACTTTAGAAGTTGCTGTTTTGAATGTGAGAAAACAGCATATGACCAGCTTCTTTAAATTTACTTAATGCTATTGGTGCATTCCCATCTGTTCTTATTACCTTCCTCATAGGCCTTTGAATAATTTCCCTCCCTTTAGTCATTTCATGACATATTAGAAGTTTCCATCTGACTCTTTGCATCCCCATCTGGTTTTTTTCATGCCTCATACATCTCTCCAAATCCTGTGGTTTTTTATTTCTTACACACTGATATCTATTTGTGTCTTGTCTATTTCTATTTGGTATCCATCTTTGCTTTTTAAAATTCTTTATGCTGCATTAAGTAAGAACAGAATGCAGCTCACCTATATTGACAGGCTATTGATAATGCCTTGAAAAGGTAATACCAGCTTGACCACGAATCTCTAAATTTATACAGAAAATATAAAACAAGTGATGCATAGCCTTATCATCTGACCAGCTTGACCTATTGAGAAAGGTTGGTTCTTGGCCCGTTGGTTTAGTTTTGCAGGCTTGCATAAATAACTATTTGCTATCTCTTTTCAAAGGTAAATAATGGGTTTTTTTCCTGAAGTCATTATATGTAAAAGTAAATATGTAGCATGTTACACTCACTGATAGTACTTTTGGTTTCCTAGAATTTCTGGGAATGCACTTTAGTGTTAAATTGCACCAGTGGGTGGATTATGCAATAATTACATTTAGTCTTAATTGTAGAAGGTGATTTTTTTTTTTTAAAAAGGTTTACCATATGTCTCTACAGTGGTTAAATGAAGAGAAAATTATTCAGCGGCTTGTGGAAATTGTGCATCCTTCTCAAGATGAAGATGTAAGGAATTTTATATGCTAGTTTACTTGTATTTTGCTTACAGAGTTTAAATTTTCTTCATTATAATTGTATACATAATTATAAGAATACATGAAAATAGTGGGTTCTGCAATTACAGGACTGAGGAAACATCTTAATCCACTTACTTGAAGCTTAATAGTTCCTTCTAGAAAGTGGATGAATCTGTGTTAAATTGTTTCTAGTACTAACTAGCAATTAAAATTGTTTAAATTTCTTTCCCCTTTATAAATTCTATTCTTGTTCTTCAGAGACAGTCAAATGCATCCCAGTCGCTTTGTGAAATTATACGCTTGAGTAGAGACCAGATGCTACAAGTACAAAACAGTTCAGAACCAGATCCACTGCTTGCAACACTAGAAAAGTAGGTTGGTGTAAAGATATTTTTTTACTTTTAAAATCTGCATGTAAACTATGGATTTTGAAAGTTTAAATGTACTCCTTGTGTCAGGAAGAATATGATATTAATACAGTAAGCTGCTCAGAGTCTCCATATAAGTTGTAGCAAGCAAGCAAGCAATAAATAAATAAATAAATAAGAACAAAATCTTTAGAGCTCTAAATAGCAAATATGATGTTCCTGCTCCAAAACTGCCTAGAAAAGAAACTCAAGACACCAGATATGTGAAATGAGTCTCTCATATTCAGGTTTGTGGGCCTTCTCCTAAATAGTATAAGCAATTTCTGTGCCATTGTTATTTCCTTGGGTATTTTCTTGCACAGAGATGGCTGGGTGGGGTTCTTCAGCCTTAATGCCTAAATGGGTCCTTCAGCTCTGATTCTATTTCTATACCTTTCTGTAAGGGCTACATTAAGGAGAAGAAGATTGCTTTGATATCTGTTCCCCTTTTATCCTAATCTGCTTGCTCCATTTCCATGCTGTTTAGTGGGTGTCTTTTAATTGATACACCAACTTACTTTCCCACCTGCTTAAAGTTGCTTTGTTGGTGCACCATTTAGAAGCAGTACAAGGAATAGTGTTTGACGTTTCCAATTGCAAAAAATACAGATTGCTTCTTCTATTAGATCAAGGGAGGTATTACCTGCATTCATACGCTGCACTAAGCTAAATGTAGTTTGTTTGGCTTTGCATCTTGTGTGTGTTCAGCCCTTATAGTTTATAAACCATGAATAATAACTTAACTTTGAACTCAGCCAGTATGGCTTGTTCAATAAACCATGGTGTTAAAGCAACCTGTGGCTTAGCTTGATGTATGAACATTGTGATTGTTTGGAGGGAGAGCTTCTGGAATTGTGTGATGGTGAAAAGGAGGATGCTTCAACTTCTGAGCCTTTTAAACATTCATATGTAAGATTTATTTAAGTTGAAACAATAGAGTCCTGTGACTCAGGTTCTGGGAACACAGAAATCCATACATCTGACTAGATGTTGGGTGTTATTTTTTTGCCAGAAAATATTTTTTTGCAGTTTCTGATTGAATCCAATGAATTCTAATTCCTTTGGGTGAAATAATCTCCATTTCAGTTGCCCCAAATTTCCTATTGAATAGTCTTATATTTGGACTTCATATTCAGTTAGCCTAAAGAACTAAAACATTCTCTAACACACAGATTTGTGCCTCTGCTAATTTTGCCTTCTGTTTAACATGACTCTTCTCTACCTAGCAGCTTGGCTTAGTCTCTGAGCTCTCACCAGACTTCTATTCTAGCTTTAGAGAGAATTATATTCTTCCATTAGATGTAAAAACTGTTTTACTGACTGCTATTACCTTGGCACACAGTTTTGAATGGTCAGTGTTCCTCATTGATCCAAACCCGCTTTTTATGTTCCTTTAACCATAGTGTCAGGTTAACTTCCTTTGTAAACAGAAGGAAGATAGTATTAAATCCCAAGCATCTGAAATTAGGAGATTAATCCCAAGCATCTGGAAGAAGTTGTAAAGGTGTATCTCCACAGGATCTAGTCCATCACATAATATTCTTATTTATTACCTGTGGTATTGGGATCAAGGCTAAAAGAGCTTCTAAAACTTCCCTCACTGTATAGTATTAAAGACTGAGAGCAAGTCCCCTGCTGGCAACATTGTCTGAAAACAGTTATGGTTTCCCTGTCATCAGAAATAGGGCTTCTGAAGAGGCTGCAGGGTGTCCCCCTAATCTTCCTGTCATTTCTATTTGATCACCTTTCCTCAATCAGGGTGCCCCCAGATCTGTGGATTACAACTCCCAGAATTCCAACTCAGCAAGGCCATTGATGTTAGATCTAGATGTTAGTTTGCACCAGTTTCCATAGTGGGAAAAGTTGTATTACGTACTGCCAATGATCAACATTTGCATATTATCTGTTCTACAATCCTCAGTTTAATTTATTCTTCACTACACAGGTGGTATATTGCTTTCTTAGATCTCAGTGTTCTTTGTTGCTAAATGGCAACAGATAGGGAATAAAAGGCATTTCCTTATGTATAAATTATCCTTCAGCATGTTTGCAGTGATTGACCATTTCTTGCTGTCATTGCTTTGTTGCTAGTATCTGGCCAGGGAAAGGAAGTGGAAGGTGCTTCCTATTCAAGCCACAACTTTATAGTGAATGACATAATGAGTATTGGAACATTATATTTTTGTACATCACCCAGAATTACATTGTTTGAGTTGGGTGGCCATATAAATGCATGCATGCATGCATGCATGCATGCATAAATAAGCTCCACACCTCTGCCTGATGAATTAGTAAAAAGAAAATCAATTAAAAAAGGAAATTCTTGATTGACATTTGCTTTATATAACTGTTCTAATATATTTCTTGCTGACTAACAATGGTTTGAACAATCATTTCTCACACTTAAAGGAGAAGTCAGTTATCTTTCAGATTATGTAGTTTTAAATTCCATCTTCTTGTGAAAAATAAGTAGCAAAGAAAAGCAAAATGGAACATTTGGAGTTGAGGTTCACATGAGCCCATTATAAAGGAGGGCTTTTGCATAGATCCATCTTGTGGGCCAGTTGTGCCTGTTCCTGAATTGGGAGGCTCTGCTCCCAGTCACTCATGTCCTAGTCACTTCCTGTCTGAATTATTACAATGTGCTTTACATAGAGCTGCCTTTGAAAAGCAGTTGGAAGTTTAAACTGGTCCAGAATATGCCAGTGCACTGAGTTGCACCTGTGTAATGTCTCTGCTGCCTCAGCTCCACTGCTTTCCAGTATGCTTCTGGGTGCAGCTCAAGGTGCTAGTTATCACCTTTAAAGCCCTGCATGGCACAGGGCCAGGTTACTTAGGGAACCAGCGTCTCCAGTTTTACCCATCCCACTAGATGGAGCAAGGTGGACATGCTTTCCAGGTCCCCTTGGTGAAACAGTGCCATCTTGTGGAATCCAGGAGATGTACATTTTCTATTGCAGTGCCTGCCCTGGGGAACAACTTCCCACCCCCCACCCCCAAGATCCAGATGGTCTTGACCTCCTGGCCTTCTGAAAGGCTGTAAAAACCCACAGGCATTAGAGACAGATTGTTAGTGGAGCCCGACATTGGTGAATTTGTCACTGAAGAGTATGTATGAGGTGCTTTTGTTTTTGATATTTTTTATTTGTTCTTTGTGGTTTTTATTCTTTTGTATTGTGAGCCACCCAGAGTTATTTGCCTAAAATGGGTGGTCATATACATTTTCCTAAATAAATAAAAATAAATTATAATGCCAAGATATGACTTACTAATATATCTGAACTGAGCCTTTCTATTCATAACAATATACATTTTTAAACAGGTGACACACATTTTATGCATAGTAGTGATATTTGTAATACATTATAGATTGATCCACAGAACAGATAAACAGTACAAGTAGTGAATAAAAAGGTTAAGTTGTACAAGATAGTATGAATTTTCTAAGTGTTACATTTAGACGTGTAAAAGATGGATTTGATTGCCTGGACACACTAGTCTCAGGTTGTCCTGTGATCACAGATTTCTAGGTTTATATATCTAAGTGCTACAAAACTAGGAATCCAATTGTTACAAAACTTTCTCCTGCAATTGTAAGAATTAGATGTGAAGTAAAAATAATTGTCTAGATTTTGTTTATTTTAAATGAACTTTTCAAAATAAACTGCAAGGGTTTTCTGTGAAATGTATCTAGATACTAAAGAGGTATATTTCAAGCAATATCTTCTCATTATAGACAAGAAATTATAGAACAGCTGCTATCAAATATTTTTCATAAAGAGAAAAATGAATCTGCAATAGTCAGTGCAATTCAGATATTATTGACTTTACTGGAAACAAGACGGCCAACGTAAGTTAATTTTTTATCTTTCTATCTTAATAATACTCTTAATAATTTCTTTAGTAGCTATTACGTTATGGTTATATTTGTTATATTTGCTTATCTCTCCTCCCTCAAAGATACAATTATATACTCTTATGTACACAGAAAGATTCTGAATCAATATTTTTCTGATAGCTTTTATCTGGTCTATTCGATTCCAGGTATCAAGAGGGAATGAATAAGTAAAATCTGAAGTTTGCATTGATAACAATAACAGGTCTTCTGTTCATCCTGGTACTGAGCCAGCTATTTTGAAAACAGCCACAGATTTCTTGTTCATAATATAACAATGCTTTATGGTGGTGAGCCTGTCATATGCAGGAAGTTATCTTTGCCATGCCTGTTTTCAAACTAATATTTGGTGAACTTGCCATTTGGTATCTCCAATAAAGGCTTTATATAACCTAAACAAAACTTTGAGCTTCATTGTCTGAAATACATGGTTTGGTCTCTAGAAAGGACTGAATAATTGTTATGTTGTGGTGAGCAGTTGTTGTCTGTAGATGAAAAGATTATTTGAATTTGCAGTTGAAAAAGCTTATTGTTCTTGATGATGCTTACAGTAGCAGACATAATCTTTAAGTAGCCTTGTTTGCTGTAGTAATAGGCAAATGCTCTTCTTTTTGTGTCCATGTTACAGATTTGAAGGTCACATAGAGATTTGCCCTCCAGGTATGAGCCACTCAACATACTCAGTCAATAAAAGTGTATTAGAAGCCATAAAAGCACGACTTGCATCTTTCCACGAACTGCTCCTGGAACCTCCCAAAGTAAGGAAAACACCCAACTTGATGAAAATAGACTGATTCGGTTTTGTGACTTCAGGAGCAAGAATTTATGTGTCATCTTTATTTAATCTGAGAATGAATCCCTTCTGTAGGTTGACATCTTTGCTTAGCTTTCAGTAAAGCTGTATATATCAACATAATCCTGATTCAGATTATGGGTGGTATTTTAGCTCTCTTCATATAACAAAAGATCAGGTTTTCTTGGAGCTTATATCAGTGGATCTGAATATGTATTACCTGGGTAGCTAATCTATGTTTGTTTTCCTTAGATTTTGTTTTAGAGATGTGAATTCAACTAGGATGAGGAGGTGCAGAGGGAACTACTAGCCTTTGGAAAAAAAATGAATTGATATGTTTTTGTAAAGAAGCATGGCTTGTAACTATTCCTTTTCCTTGACTCCCCTGAGAGATCCTCATGTCTTCCAAGCATGGGAGAGAGCAGCTGGAAGAAACTAGTTGAGGATTGATTCCATTTCTCCTTCCTCCTTCCATTTGTGCCATCTTCCTTTCTGGTATTTGAAAGATCTGCCCAACTCAGATATTGGCACCATACCTGACCAGAAAGTTCCATAATGGGATGTTGAAATTCAAAACTAGTTTGAAAGTGAAGAATGGCTAGAGGAACAGGGTAAGGGCTGCTCCCCCTCCCAACTCATTTTTGTCAGTGTTATTTGTATTTTCATAACCTTTAAAATATTTTACTTATACTTTGCTTTGGATATACAACAGGATTGAAAAACGACTAAAATAAATAAGTAAGTATTCTTCCACTTAGTGTGGTTGTAGCTAGGATGATATGGAGGGAACAGGAAGTGCAGACTTCTTGCACTTCCCTGCACCATTGCCTCATTCAAACTGGCTGCACTTCACAGAATGGAGAATGGAGGAACTCATGTTAATTGGAATAGGGCAAAACATTACTGAACAGGTCAGAAATTAATTATTGGGGCTCTCTCTCTTCTTCAATTACCTCACTATCATAAATGTGGTCTTGGTTATGTTTAGAAGTTTTGCCTGCCATTTCTAAAGTTGAATGCTAGATTGATGAATGATGAGGAAGCCAGAAAGTGGTACCGAGTGCACATTGATCAAATTGTCATAATAAAAATCTGGATAAGGGGAAAAGCCACAAAAAAAAAGTATTAGTCTTACCAGATTTTTCTCAACTGCAGCAACTTAAATAGAAGTAATTGTATTCATGGTGTTTTTATCATTAGGTTTTACTCTTAATTCTGATGGTGTTGCTACCAAGGGACCAGTGAGGAGAGGAAAAGCAATAGCAGAGCTAGAGCCAGAATCTTTGGTTAGTTGATACAGACATAAATTGTATTGGCATGACTGACTGACTGAAGTTGTTGTGGATATAATTCAGTGATATGGGTGAAAAAAGGATGCCAGATTATTCTGTCCAGTTCTCAATAGAATATTCAGTAGACATTGCAGGCCCTGCACCAATATCCAAATATTTCCAGAACAATGTTTCAACAAAGATGGTGATATAGGAGTGGCAGCAGCTAGAAAAACTGGGGAGCAGAAAGAGAATACTCTTTATATTATCTAGCCCTACCTTCTGTGAATTGCAGCTGGCAAATCAAGCAAAGAGAGTAAGTGCTCAGTGAAGTATCCTGGCCAGCTTTGATGGGGAGAATTCTCTTTCCAACTGATTATATCTGACACAAGAATGATAATTTCTCCACCAATTTTGGATACAAAGGTAATACAGAGCTCATTGCTAGTGGTGAGTTACAAGCAGGTGGGGTTTCATTGGGGGGAAGGGGGGCAGTATCAAAGTGCAGCAACTGTTTTGAGCCTCAGTTGAGTGCACTGATTCCACAGCATTTTCAGGACTTTAAAATGGAAGAAAATAGCTCTAAAAACTGATGAACATTTAGGTAGGGGTATTATCAGACAAAATTGAGATACGGATTCTAAGGATTCTTGGGATTAAAAGTTTGTGTAAAGGGCTCTTAGATTTCTTAATATATGAATTCATAATTCCTTGTGATTTCTGGTTTATACATAACTATTATGCACCTGTGCAAATCCCATTCAGAATCTTATCAAACTTAAAAGATTTCTTGATGGGAACCTCACTCTCAGTGTATGATTAGATGCAACTCATGCTGAACCCCCTGTTCAGCTTCAACTGTAACAGCAATAGTATATTTGTCTTAAAGTGCTTCTTTTTTCTTCTTCTTTTCTTTTGTTTTACTTTACCTTTTACTTTTGTTTCCCTGTTTAAACAAGACATTATTGTTCCTGGGTTTGCAAGTATTTTAGCTTTGGCCTTACAGGTGCTATTCTGCAGGTGCTGGTGTTGTGGAAGCAAGATGTCCCCTCTTGGACAGGCAGTTTTGTCTTTTCTACCTTGGGGAAGGTTATGTTGTAGATTCCTGTAAACATTGTGAAGTGTTGCTGCAGTTATTTATCCAATTTGTAAGCCACTCTTTGGGAGCTACCTCTTTGAGCTGCCAATCTCAAGGTTCTTATAGTTTCATGTTTTTCCAAAGTTTTTGCCTTGTTTCGGAAATTGCCAGCAGATACTTCTGTGTTTTCTCATGTGCGCTTGAACTTTTTGTCTCTTGTGAGAAGTTCACAGCTCTATGCCACATTGAGAGCCAGTTTGGTATAGTGGTTAAGGCACCAGGCTAGAAACTGGGAGACCGTGAGTTCCAGTCTCACCTTAGGCACAAACCCAGCTGGGTGATCTTGGGCCAGTCACACTCTCTCAGCCCTAGGAAGCAGGCAATGGCAAACCACTTCTGAAAAACCTTGCCAAGAAAACTGCAGGGACTTGTCCAGGCAGTTCCCAGGAGTCAAAAACTGACTTTTTGCTCAGGCGCACATACACATGAAGCCACATTGCCAACAGCACTGAGGAAAACACTTGACTAAATGACTAGAGCTTTCTAAAAGACCTGTCCTGCACTGTTCTGATCTGGGGAAAAAGAAAATGAGTAAGAGCCTTGTGGCCTTCCTGATACCAACTGTGGCAGCTACAAAACATTATCTGTGCTGGATTTCTCCATTTCCATTGTTGTTGGTTTCTGTGTTGCACTCACAGATCTGGACCACACAATCTACCTTGGGCACTTTTCAGGTCATAAGGAAGGTTAGACTTCTGTCTTAAGATAACTGAAGGCCTTGGAGGATTGCAAAGTGACATTGATCTGGGAGATCAACCCTGTTCCATAAAGTTCAGGCTGAACTTTCAGAAGTCAATGATTTTGTCTCCAACACTTCCACAGTTCTGTTTTGTTGTGTGGTACTCAGGTTGGAGACCAAACACCTAATGTCCATTCTGAAAATTACTGATCTTGAGTAGATTTGTGAAGTGATGCAATTCTTGGCCTGGAAATTCAGCATCTCAGATTGTGGAGGTGGTTTACCAGCTGGTGCAATACACTACTGCTTCTTCAGTCCTAATTCCCATACTTCTAATCTTGTTGAAGACAGCATGTCTATTTCTGCATGAATTTTTTTTTATAGAGTAAAAGAGGGCTGATGGCTCTTACCATCTTCCATTATTGTAGAGAAATCTGTCAGTCCTTCAAGTTAGGCCAGCTCAGGAAACAGACTCCACAAGTTTTACTGGAACTATACTTTATTGTAGACTATAATAACAGATTCTTGAAAGTCTGAGTTTTCACCTTCCTCCTTCTAATACTCTGGTGAGTTAGAAAGAAGTCTTTCTGAGGCTTTCTCTGTTTCCTGGGCTTAACACATGTTTTTCCAATTGTTGTCTCTGTGTAGCCTCTCCAGAGTCATTTCTATGACCAGAGCATCTCAAACAGGTTCCACCATAATCAACCTTCTGCATCTAGGGATAAAGGGGGGAAGATGTTGGACGGTCTTGGTTGCAAGCTACATTCTTTGGGAGTACTCTTTCTCTCTACATTGCCAAGCATCAGATAGCTTTGGAAAAATGCTACCCTTTTCTGTGGGAGAAAGTATCCCTAATCCTATCAAGTTTGCCAATCTGGAACCAGATTGTCCAGGATCTTCAGGCAGAAGCATCATTATTTTCCTAAACAGGAGCGTGATTTGGCTTGTTATGCAGCTGATTTGGCAGTTAAGGTTATGTTGTTCACCACTGCTCTTTGCTGTTATGTGTGGCACTCTCCTCTAGCAGACTTGTCCTAGAACCCAAGGCTAGAACTGAGACTGCCCCTTTGATGAGGATAGCTTCTTCGGTACTAGGACTGAGGATACTCTGAACAGGGTCCAAAAGCAACATATGGCAGCACACAAGTGGGATCTGCAGTAGTCTTGCTTTGTTCCATCTCACACCCACTTGTTGCTTGCTTCCACTTTGACCAGAGACCCAGCTTTTAAAATTGAGTGTTCATTCCCTACTGTGGCCAGAGTATGACTATTGCCTTCCTGTCTTGCCCAACAAAGTTATAGGTGCCAGACCCAAGGCTTCAGGTTATAGTGTCTCGCAGTCACGTGATCACCATTTGCAAACTTCCTTGCTGGCTTCCCACAAGCAAAATCAATGAGGAAGCCAGCAAGGAAGGTTGCAAATTGTTCCTGTAAGTCACTGCAGTGGCCACTGGCACAGCCCCCCTTACCCAGCAGCGGCCATTGCTGGCCTCGCCGCGCTTGCATCCCACAACAGCAGCCTCATACCCACCCATTGGCCTGCTTGCCAGCTGCCCAGGACTTGCAACTTCCTGCCAGCTTCCCTATTAACTTGCTGGCAGGAAGTTGCAAGGAAGTCCTTGCTTAATGACCCCTGATCCTCACTTAATAACAACAGTGTGGACTGCCAGGATTGCCACTGCTAAGCAATGCGGTCACATGACGTCACGCTTTATGACCACATTTCTTAGCGATGGAAATTCCAGTCCCGATTACCATCATTAAGTAAGGACTATCTATAGTTTGGGAATGTTCCTGGATCTGCTGTTGCTTTTAGAATCCCAGTACCGATTGTAAGTAGAATTGTCTTTGCACAACTTAATGTACCTCAGTCTTAGGCTGTGTTTGGGAAAGTGTGGAACTTCAGCTGATGCAAAATATGTGAGCTAGATTTTGATGAGAAAGGGGTTTTTTTTTTGGAAAATGTTGTTTTACATTTGCATTAATTTTGCATGAGTGCCAGTATAATGATTAAAGATGTTAGACTATGATCAAAATAACCCAGGATCTAGTTCATCTCAGGTACAGGATCTCATTGCGTGACTTTGAGCCACTCAAATCTCACAGCCCAGTCTACCTCACAGGGTAATTGTGGAGAAATATAGGCGGGAGCCCCACATATGCTGCCTTGAACTCCTGAATGAAAGAAAGGATATAGTTAATACTTAATATTTATATAAATAATTAGTTCAAACACTGGTTAATATTTTAAACCCCACAAAACTTGAGCTAGGGATACTAAGATGGTTGCATCTTTGTGAGTCTGGTTGTAATTCAGATGTTAGGGAGAAATTCTGTTTTATGCCCCCTTGCCACAGAGTATAGAGGTGAAGTCATGAGAAAGAATTTTTTTGTTTCAATATTCGAGTATAGACTTCTGTTCCGTAGAATTAATTATTTTCATCCTTTAATAATATGAAGGTATTACATGAACATTTAATCTGTCTCATTATGCTTTGGCCTTGACGATCTGTGATATGTTTTCCTCTTGATTTTTATAAGTTAGCTATTTTAAACTTCCCGTTTTTATTACTTACGTGGATTGTTTAAAGGAGCATAGCCAAATGGTTTATGCAAATATTTCTTTGCATTGCCAAATCTCAGAACTCCTAGATCTATAGAATTATTGCAGGATGTTCTGTTGTTTCAGCCGTGGAATTGGGGCACCCAGTACAAAACATACTTCTGTTGTCCAGGCAATTAAAAATATGACTTCCACTCTGTTATATAACTCTGTTCTTATTGTCTCCCCCCCCCCCCGGTTTCTATACAACTGACTAAATTGTTGCACTTCCTTTCTTTAATAGTGGCACTTTAGAGAAGGTAAAAGTCTCTACTCCCTTCCCAGTGCTTGCACATATTTAAGAAAAGCAAAACAGCAAAAGTATGCCCCCAGTTTATATTCTCCAGTGGCCTTGCAGGATAAAATGTCTGTGAAAGGATCTTTGGGTTGGGTTGTTTTGAGTGTTGAGGTTTTTTTTTAAACTCCTTTGCAGTAGAAGTACAACTCTGAGAATTTGGAAGAGAGGTTTTTCTTGTTGACAGCTGACCAATGAAACCTCCAATCTACTTACATGTTTTCAGTATTCCAGAACATAAATTACAGAAAATAATCCTTTGAATAAAGTTAAATTTCTGTTAAAAACATGGTGTTAACACAGAATTGTTTATGTTATTGTTACCTAAATATTGCTTCAGAAGTTGGGATTCTATTTTAAATGTCACATTCTTCTTTTTGCATAGAAAAGTGTTATGAAGACAACATGGGGTGTACTGGATCCACCTGTAGGGAATACCAGGTTAAATGTGATTAGGTTAATATCCAGCCTTCTGCAGACAAATACGAACAATGTCAACCAGGAACTTATAGAGCTCAACAGCATAGGAGTTATACTGGTAAGAAAATAAATATTTCTAGATTTATTTATTTGCTTGCTTGCTTGCTTGCATGCTTATGTGCTTATTTGCTGGACTTATATGGCTGCCTACCGCATATAATGATGGTAGGAGGTTCACAACAATCGGTTAAAACAAAGATAAAAACAGAAGTACCCTCCCCCCCAGGCGCCACACCAAACAGCTTCCCAGCTCAACCCCAATCCTAGCCCAGGGCTTGGGGGAAGAGCCAGGTCTTCATGACCCTCTGGAAGGCTGAAAGGGTAGAGATTCCTCGGATCTCAGGATCTCATACTCCAAAGGGCTGGGGCAGCCACCGAAAAGGTGTGCCTCCAAGGTCCTGTCAGGTGTCAGCATTTAAGGGAAGGGGACCTGGAGTTAATCCACCCTAACTAACTTGGTAGGACAGGCAGACACCCTCAGGAAGAAGCAGTCCTGCAAATCACCTGGCCCTGTGCCATTCAGGGCTTTAAAGGTGATAACCAGCACCTTGAATTGCACCCAGAAACCAGCTGAGATCCAGTGCAGCTTACACAGCATAGTGTTATCCAGGTGAACCACGGGGCACCCAAAACAGCATGCTGCTACATTCTGGGCCAGTTGCAGCTTCCAGATGGTTTTCAAGGGCAGCCCCATGTAGAGTGTGTTGCAGTACAGGTAGTACTCTCTTAACAATGCTAAATGCGATTGGAAACTCTGTCATTAAGCAACTTGGTTGTAAGCCAAAAAACCAGATGACCACGCTTCTTAGCAATGACAGTTCCAGCAGTCCCAGTTGCCACTGCTAAGCAAGGACCTTGTGGGTCATTAAGTGAGAACCTCACACAACTGCAACTTGCAACTTCCTGCCAGCTTCCCTATTGACTTTGCTTGTCGGAAGCCAGCAGGGAAGGTCACAGATCACGATCACATGACCGTGGGGATGCTGTGACATCTGTAAATATGAGAACCAGTTGTAACTACCACTCGTTCAACCCCATCATAAGTTTGAATGGTCACTGAATGAGTGGTTGTTAAATGAGGACCACCTGTAATCCAGACAAAAGGTGACTAAGGCATGAGTTACTGTGCACAAGGCCTCCTGGACCAAAAATGGGCACAATTGGCTCACAAGAGGGATTTGTGCAAAGGCCCCCCTGGCCTCGGCTGCTGCCTGCTCTTCTAGCAGGAGCCACAAGTCCAGAGGACCTCCAAATTGCACATGAATTATCCTGTCCAGAGTCAGAGATATCAACACTGGTTTCATATTAATTCGAATGAAAAGAATTGGCAGCTTAATTGATATATACAGTCTGTCTTTGGAAACAGTATTGGGAATATCTTGCATTTTCATTAGCAGATGCTTATAGGGTGGACTTCTACAGAACCAGCTGGATCTGGTTTTCATACAGGTATCATATTCCACTGAGGATATAGAAATCCCCACTCATAAATTGCAGTGCTTTCTCTCTGTAGGCTCCTCAGAGATGCTACTTGCATAAATGAGTACTGGACATATATTAGATCACATAGCATTATTATTATTATTATTATTATTATTATTATTATTATTTCCCCCCTGTTATATATTTTGTCCAACTCAAGGCAGCAAACAAGAACTAAAATATTACTGGTTGTTGCTTTTTGTGAGTTGTTAGCCTCACTCAGAGGTTCATCCAGAACACTTGACTCAAAAGTACTCCAGCCCTCACCCCCGCCCCCCCCCGCCCCCGTTGCTCTGAGGACATTGACTGCTGCAGCAGCTGATGTATGTAGTGCAGACATTCATAATGTGCCAATGTCATTAAATCAACATTGGTGGAGGGCTTAACTGAATGTATGCTTGTACATATATGTAATTAGTGTTTGTCACCTGGACATGAGAAATGCTGAAAAGATTCCATAATCCTTATGTGAAAGAGACTCTGATCTAGTGGATGTTTCCACTGACAAAAAGGGTGGGATTTTTGTCGCTGCTGCTTGTAAACCTGAGTTCAGCTTCCTACATTATTCTAAAACAGGGTTTCTCAACCAGAACCCCGTGGAACCCTGGGGTTCTGCAAGAGGCCACTAAGGGTTCCCTGGGAGATCACAATTTATTTAAAAAATTATTTCAAATTTGGGCAACTTCACTTTAAAGAGGTATGTTTCATTCTTTATTTTCAGTTTAAGAACACCGTAATGCATATACAGGCCTACACATGAAACAAATATAATAACTTTTTAACTTCTGGCCTATATTTGAGCCTGAATGTTCAGGGCTTCCCTGAGGCCTGAAAAATATTTCAAGGGTTCCTCCAGGGTCAAAAGGTTGAGAAAGGCTGTTCTAAACAGTACACCGGGGTTTTATTTTAATGATGAAGAAAATCTTTTAAAATCACTGTCAGTGGAAGAAATCCAAACGTGTTTAGTAAGTGATATGGATATTTCTGATTCCTGTTTCTTTTTATCCTGCAGGACATGTTTTTTAAGTACACATGGAACAATTTTTTGCATACTCAAGTAGAAATCTGTATTGCATTAATTCTTGCAAGCCCTTTTGAAAACACAGAAAATGGTACAGTCTCAGATCAAGATCCCATTAGAGGCAACCTTTTGCTGAAACATGTAAGCTATGTTCTTGTTTTGTTCTTAAACTTCGTCGCATTTAGGTATAGTGGTAGTAAGTTCTCTAATTGAATAATTGTTTTGACTGTCTTTGAGAACTTACTACAACTATAGTAAATGTAAATGAAATGGCAGGGATGAAAGAGAGGGAGAGAGGGAGGGAGAGAACATACATACTTGTGTTGGAAGAATAGTGTTTTTTGCACTGTACAGCTTGGTGGCTGGCCAGTCAGTGATGTGGTAGATAGTTCTGTTTATTATTTGATCAAGTTTTTTAAGTTTCTTCTGCAAAACTAAATAAACTTTTTCTTTATAGCTTTTCCTTAAGTGCCATTTAATAGAACGAATACTTGAAGCATGGGATATGAATGAGAAGAAACAGTGAGTAGTCAGAAACTGTTCTATTTATGTACCTTTAAGATACAGTGTAACACAGAGATTGACTTAAATACTAACTATAATTAGCAATTTTATATAAAATCCAAGTGCCATGTACTTCTTTTTCCTGTGACTGAGCCTCTCTGGGTTATGAGATCCCTCCGTGAGAAAAGATAACATCATTATTTCTTCTTATTTGCCCTCCTGTTACCTGGGCTTTTGTTCTTTGTAGAGACTCACTTTTGTGCATCTCTGTGTGTTGGCCATCTTTCCCTTGTTTAATTGTAGTCCATTTATAGAGGAAATGTATATTGAAACTAAACCAGAAAGAATATATGTTTTAATGCAGAATGCTGTTTAAATACTTAGTTGTTTAAGAATGCATCAGATCTTTATGCGGAGGACTAACCAATCATAACATATCATAATTCCAGGGTTTGCACAATGTATTTAAATTTCTTACTGAATTCACCCATTTTCTGGATTTGCACAGTAGACTGAATTATAAATTAAGCAACATAATGCTGCAGGCTACAAAAAAAGTAACCAAAGTTAAAGCTAATGAAACTTGGCATGCTGTATCAGTGCAGCTGCTTGGTCTTTAACTGACCTATTATTCTGTTGTCAGCCTTTGTTTTTGTTCCATTTTCTACAAGTCTATAAAATGAAAATCCCATAACTAACTAATTTTTCTGATTGAATAATTAACGTAGTTTAACTCTTGCAGAGCTGAAGGAGGAAGACGGTATGGCTATATGGGTCACTTAACAAGAATAGCAAATTGTATTGTGCACAGTACTGATAAAGGGCCAAACTGTACACTGGTACAGCAGCTTATTAAAGGTAATCCATTGTATGTTTGCGTATTGATTCTTGTGTAAATGGAATTCACATTTCCATGGGCTCCTTGCTAAACCTTTACCATCAGTTTTTCTAAATCTGCCAGCTTATTTTTTTTTCCTATGTCGTTTCTTAGAAGTTCATAAGATCTGAAGTATTCTACTTCTAAACCTGATAACTTAGCAAAAATCAGATTTGACAAATGTGATTTTTGGTCTCATTGGCTCCAGATTAATAATGCAAACACATGTATCAGTTTATATTTGTAAGAAGTGTTGTAATGGAGTTCAGATGGAGATATTTACAATTCCTTCTCAGGAGTTTTTAACACACAAAAGCCAAAGATGGAAGGGTTTTTCTATGTGTCCCCCGCCTGACTTGATGTTTGAACGCTTGTAGAGGTTATAGTTTACTGTAAAAGATGAATAATTAATTCAAGTCATAGGGTATTTGTTTGTTTGTTTGTTTGTTTTGATACCTTCAAGTCAGTGTTGACTCCTAGTGACTGCCTGGACTAGTCCCTGTGGTTTTCTTGGCATGATTTTGGAAGTGGTTTGCCATTGCCTCCTTCCTACGGCTGAGATAGCATGCCTGGCCCAAGGTCACCCAGGTGGCTTTGTGCCTACAGCGGGACTAAAACTCACAGTCTCCTGGTTTCTAGACTGGTACCTTAGCCACTACACCAAACTGGCTCGCAGTGAACCTCTCACAAGAGACAGAAAGTTCAAGTGCACATGAGAAAACACAAAAGTGTGTTGGGAAGGAGGAAATGCATACATCCAGAACTGTTCTAGTAAACCATGATTTGTTGTAAGATTGACCATTTCACCATTATTTATGATGAAAAAAGTTCAGAAGCTAATTGTCCATGGCACTGCCAATTATGCCATTTGTAAAAAAAATAGGTTAATTTAATAACAGCACATTATGCTGAGAAAAAACCCTTTTATTTCAGCCTTTCAAGGAAGTCAGGGCAGTGTACAAGGTAGTGGTACTCCAGTTTCCCAGGTCCCAATTGTATTTTCATTGTAATCTGAGAATATTTTACAAGCCTAGTGTCTCCTCATGAACTTTATGTCAACTAAGCAACTTTGTAAAGATTTGAAATTAGGTCTTCCTGGTCCTAACATCTTATGTTCCAGTTCTGGAATTGCCCACAGTGATAGAAGGCAACTAATAGAAGCCCATTGTTTTGCTGTATTTGCCAGTTACATCTCTATGGCAAACTGCCCTAAGATCTAGTCACATAATCAAATAACAGTATGATGAAATAAGCAAAAGAAGTTACTACCTAATTTTTGCAACTGTTTGGTTGGTTGATTGGTTTTCTACATATTAATGAAGGTGATGTCTAGCTGAACAAATGAGTTGATCACTTGTTGAAGATAACTTAATGATCCATTAAATTATACCTCTACCAAGGTACCAATTGCAAGAATGACATTTTGGGAACAGTGAGTGAAAATTTAAGTTTAGGAACAGAAATAGCCCCAACAGAGTTTCTCTCCTGAAGCTATAGTTTGAAATTTAAAATCTTGCATGCCATTGTATGCAAACAGCAGGTACAATGTAGCAATTTCCTATTTACCCTGGGAAATAAATGTATATATTTTTAATGATATGTATTAGTAAAATTTCAAAATTACATGTAAAATAAATATAAAATAATACACTGTACCTTGAATGAAGACAGTCTGCAGTCTTTATATTGCATTTCTTTCCTTTTGGACTTTTAGAGCTTCCAGATGAAGTCAGAGAGCAATGGGAGTCTTTCTGCACAAACTCTTTAGGCGAAACCAACAAGAGAAACACTGTGGACTTAGTAGGTTTTATAAGATGGCATTTGTGAAGTTACTGCTATTAACTGCAATTTTTGTATTATAAAATGAAAACAATATGTAATAGCAATCATAGCAATGGTTATCTCTGTTGTTTTATGCCAGATTTAAAATATCACAGGTACATTTTGCTCCAGAAAAGTACTGATTCCCATTTCCCTCTTTATTGGACAGTATTTAAATTTTCACGTATGTTAATTTTCCTGCACTCTATTCATTCAGGTTTTCATTGGTGCTGAAGCCTTGTATGTTTTTATAAATTTGTTTCTTTGATTCTGAGTTACCAATCAATTCTTGTTTTTGTATTACAAAAAGCAGAGTTTTGTAACCTAACTTTTTTCTCTTGGGTTCATAACTTCTTTTTACTCTTTAAGTCTGTTTATCCAGAGTGCCAGTTGTAATCCTACTCTCTTATTTAATTTGTTTACCATTCCACTCTGAGTTATGTGAGGTTCATTTTGTCTGTTAATATGTTTGTTTTGGTAGTTTGTTCAATGTACATTAAATGAAACTTAGAAACTGCCTTGCAGGTGTATCAATTTTGTTGTAAAAGCAAGAGTGATACAAATACTTTTTAAGGCCAGAATTTAACCATATTAACTTCTTTCCTTCATTTAAAGATCCAAGTTATTTGTTCTCTTGTCAAATGTTAATTATGTTGCTATTTTCATGTGTTTCTCCACCAGCTTCTTGCTGGTTTGGATCTAGAGATGGCTTGAGCAAGCAGAGAAGTATTTCTACTTGCACAAGACATTGCTGACAACTTTATTTCTGTATAGTTGTGCACAAAAATATGGAACCATAGCCAAAAGTAACTGAAATATATTGATTAGTACTATAATTCTGATTCTATTTGGAAATTTGAGTTTTGCTTAATCATTAGTTTGTTGATCTTGAATCTTGTATTCTTTATGAAATTCAGTTATTGGGCAGATTATATATAATGCTGTAAAAATAGAAGAACAATTAATACTCTGTTACTTAATTCTGCATGCTACCTTTGCCTGATGTAGCAAGCAGGGAACTCTCAGAATATGTATGAATGTAAGGGAAATGTGTGTGTCTGGTAATGATGATTAACTTTAAATTACCCTTTTTTAAAGCTGTGGACTTTTGAGCAAGTAACTAAAACGTAGAATATTTTCTACAAAAAATAGAGAAAATATTTCTAAAAATTAAAGTATATTATTAGCAATAATTTCATAAAAATGATAGATTTTAACCTTTTCAATTCTGTCTTTCAGAGAGGTTTTTAATCAGTTGAATCCAAATTAGCTAGGACTTTTCAGTGATGAAGATACATTTCAATTAACTCTTCTATGTAGTGGAGTAGCTTGATTTTTTTCAGCCTTATTACTGTACAGACTCTGTAGCTGATATTTTGTCAGAACTTTTTTAATATGAATTCCTTACCTTTCTGCTAGGTTACTACTTGTCATATTCATTCATCCAGCGATGATGAAATTGATTTTAAAGAAACTGGTTTTTCACAAGATTCTTCACTGCAAGAAGTGAGTTAAACTCTAGGCTATTCTACTTGCATATATTATCTTGCTAAAAGCTCCTGATAAGGTACTCATGTTAAGATTTTGCAGTTGTTTAAGAAGTTACCATATTTAAGAAGAGAACCCAATTTCATAGAATCAGAGTTGGAAGTGACCTTAGAGACCATCTAGTCCAGACCCTGCTCAGTGCAGGATTCATGAGATGACTTGTCCAGTCTCTGATACCACAAGCAAAGGAAACGGACTACATTATGTGGCAGCATCTTCCACTGTCTACAGCCAGGCTGATCCTCTGTTTCTTGTAGTCAAGTTAGACATTTGAAAACATGTTCTAAAAATATAGCTTGGAGAATGGCATGAACACAACTTCAAGAATACATGTATTTTGATCTGTATGACATTTTGGTTTTCTTGTTGATTTCTGTCAGTTAAGATCTCTGTGGAGTCCTTGGTGCTCTCTGAGCTTGGTTGTTTGCTTGCAGACATTTCATTATCCAACTCGGTAACATCATCAGTGCTAGTGACACTGTATATAAACAGGGAGCAACCCCCACACTCACTAGCACTGATGATGTTACCAAGTCGGGTAACGAAACGTCTGCAAGCAAACAACCAAGCTCAGAAAGCACCAACAATTCCACAGTTCAACCCTGAGCTACAGATACTCTCTTCTATTGAAATTAAGATCTCTCTTAGGGTTGATAGAGAGGATATCAGTGCTGCATTCCAGGCTCTCTTCCAATGGGGTAGCAGAGTATCCATAGTCTGTCTTCTCATGGAGTGGAAAGCAGTTTAAATACTCACATAATCATATAAAGCCCTGATCTACAAAAATGTTGATTACAGTAGATTTTCTAGTAGTCCTTTAGGGCTACTTGTTCTAGCTTAGCTTGCCCATCACCAGCTGGATAATTTGTTCTTGTTTATATATTTCTATTTCAGTTTTATATTAAAAACTACTGAAAGTGGCTAGAAGAATAATTAAAACTCTGCATCTGTGTGTGTGTGTGTGTGTGTGTGAGAGAGAGAGAGAGAGAGAGAGAGAGAGAGAGAGAGAGAGAGATCCATTCAAGCAGTTGAAACCATCAAGATTGTCTAAATTAAACCAGCAAAACCTATAGAAAAAAGACAGGTTTTTGCTTTATGCATGAAAACAGATAGAGATGGTGTTGGATATGCTTTAGGCAGTAATGAATTTTATATCCCCTCTGATTTCAGTGATACAGTCACTTACCTCTGGCTGTGCCCTTAACTAGGAATTTGGCAAACTTATTTAGCTGTTGGGAGAATGCAAGAGGTTTACTTTAGGTGTAATTCTATAACAAGCTCTTCTCTCCCCACACTTCTCCATCCAAACCCATCATATGAGATATAATTGCCAAATCCGAGTCTGTTACTCTAACTGAAGATTTATACAGCATCATTTTTCCTTAGATGGCTGTGAAATGACAACAGTGCTCCTTTTTTTAATGGCCTGTATTATTCAGTCTTAAAGACGGTAGAAGTTTTGCCTAACTCCCTAAGCTTATTTTTTTTAATTGTGTTGTTAGTTACAAACACCAAATTGTGAAGTTACCTGTTTACCAAATATTCTAGTGGGATTAGTTTCATAAGCTGTTTTTTTTTTTAAAGTAACAATAACAATTTTTGTTACTAGGTATCTTCCATCTTAAAGAAAACAAAACATAAAACTCCCCTATATCTATTAGTGAAATTGGTGGTGGTACCATCACCTAAGATTTGTCTTTACAGTACTCAGTTATGAAACAATCACCCAAAAAAACCAAATTACACACATCTGATAATTCTTAATGACAAAACAGCCTTTTTCATATATGGTATATATATTTATGTATATATGTATGTATGTGCACACACACACACACACACACATATAGCATGTATTTGCAGTTTAGCGAAAGTATTAGTTCTGGAGCAAAATGGGCAAGTAGTATTTAGACTATTATTAGAATCATTATATCACTGTCATTGGTCCTGGGATTGCCAGGCCTTTTCTGATTATCAGATGCAACAAATGACGTCCAATTTTATTGACCAGTTTGGCTTCAACGATGAGAAGTTTGCTGATCAAGATGACATCGGCAAGTAAGTATAGTTCTATTTTAAAACTTACTTTTGTTTTCCATTTCTTGCATCACAGTGGTTATTCATTGTCTCTTCAGTAATAATACACTGTTTACCTAGCTTTGTTCAGTAGATATTTATGCTTTTTGTACACTCCAAGTGAAATATCTTTATTAATTTGTAATTAATTTACAAAGCAAATGCTTTTTGTGACCCTTACTAAAAAAAAAATAGAAATTAAGGTTCATTTTATGAAGTTCTTTCTCTTAAGTTTCATGATAAGTTCACAGTAAGTTCTAGAACTTGGAATATACCATGACCTAGCTTGAAAAACTTCTTTGGGAGTGTTGGCATATGGACATATTCTGTATGATCCATATCTCTGTATTTGGGACCAGTTTTGACGTTATTTTAGCGAGTGCAAGTTGTAAAAATAGTTTTTCCCTGTGTGATGCATTCCATTGGATTGAGATAAACTTTTATCAGCTACCATCTCCCCCATCTGTACTCAAGGATGATGGAAGAAGTTAGCCTCCAAACCACTCATCACTCAACACAATTAGCTCTGAGTTATTTTATGTAAAATAACTGTAGGGAATTATATTGGAGAACACTGACTATTGGTGCAACCAATCCTTTATATGTAGGGGTGAGTAAAATCTAAATAATAAATTATTTCCCAAGTTAATAGGATAATGTGTGGGTTAACATATATTCCATTTAAATCTGTTCCTTTGAATGGTGGTTCTGCATAAATAGAATGGTGATTCAGTTTGATTTTTGTGTATTTCTATCAAATAATGACAAAATACTCCAGATGCTAAATAAATAGTCTCCTGAAGAAAGAAAAGGCACTAGTTTCATTCTGGAACAAGCAGATTCAGATATTCTAATTCTTCTGTAATACTAGCTTATAGTATTTTCTGACCTGTATAGTATATTAGGTTATGACTTTTTAAATTTTGTTAGGCATGTTTGTCTATTTTTTATTTAGCTTATCTGTTGTGAGATAACTATATAGGCAGGTTATCACTCTTTGTTTGTATATTTCAATAATAAAAATGGTAAATTGGCTGCTAAAACTTGTCTACAACTAAAATGTTTAAAAACAGGGCAATTCAAGCTGCATATAAGCAATTGCTCATACACAAAGGTAAAGTATAATTAACAGGATGTTTATGAAAGCTCAGATGTTTTCACAAAAGCAGAAAATGCCCAGACATTAATTTCCAAATGCATATGATGACAGATTTCAAATTCTGTTCCGTGAGATGAGCAAGAAACAGCTTCATGTGGTTTTCTACATATGCATTTGAAATTTGGTAATTTGTGTTATGAATCATTCTATGTTTTGATTTTAATTTGGTTTTGTGAAACATATCAATGTTATTGCACACATTCCAAAAATCAGTATCAAAAACAGTATCCCAGATCCAGAGATGTTATTAATGCAGGTACTATTGCATATCTTTATCAGAACTTTGCTTGGCAAATTAAAATTCTCATTTTGAACACAATTAGCTCTGAGCATGACCATTCGTGGAATGGTAGACCTAAAATTGTTTTTCTGCTTACATCCAGAAGTAGTTTGGTGGCAACATAGATTATTTCATTTCCCTTCCCATAGAATTATCCAAGAGTGTCCATACTATCACATTATTGAAGTGAATACTACTGCTAGAAGTGATGCCTGTCATTGAGACAAGTGAGTTTAATCCTTGTCCTACTTGAGCTTGTTTAAAGAGCTTTTAGCTTATTACATTAGCAATCAAGCCACGTGTTTATCCTTGGAGGTATAATGTAGAGTAGTGTCACATATTACAGATATTTACAGGCACATAGTTGAATTATTTGCAAGCTCTACTGGCCTGTGTTGATCATTTGCACAAACTACAGTGACTTGAAACCAGTTGTGTCTTTGCAGTGATGCATAATTTTTAAAACTGGCTGCTTCATACTACCCTCAGAGGTACAAGCATTTTGAAGGTGTGCATTCTTTTTTTTTATAACATGTCAGATGTCCTTGAGACATTCTTCTTGATAGAGGAAGAAGCAGTGTTAGGAGTGAGGTCTGTCAGTCTGAAAAAAGGTGTAAGATTGATTTCCTCAAGTAATTTATATTGTCTGTGTCAAAAGGCTTAACATTTTGTACTAGAAAAGAGTATTTCAGTTTCATGTTTTTTAGATATATAAAGTCATTAAATGTACTTCAAGATATCCTATGAAATGACCTTTTTTGTTTTACTGTTTAAATTTGTACTTCGTTCGCAGTGTTTCTTTTGATCGTGTATCAGACATCAATTTTACCCTCAATACAAATGAAAGTGTAAGTATTCTTCCTAATTTTCATTTGTGTATGTGTTGAAAGTGAGTGCATATCTCTGAATGAGAGCTAGATTCAACTCAATGGGTCTGCATAATTCTGTTTGCATTGGTGAGTATTCTGCTTCCCTTTGGTAAATATAGCAAGTGCCCTTCATTCAGTATACATGCTGAACTATCACTGATCCTAGTAATCCTTGCTGCTGTGCTGTTTTGAAGTTGTTCAAAAGGCCTCATGCCCAGCAAACTATAGAGTTATTTGATCCCTCCCACTAGTTTCAAGACTAGGAGATGGGCTTCTGTTGCTAGTGTGCTTCCAGGGTCCTCAGAGCATCTTGGAAGCAAAATGTAACTCTAGGAATGATCCCCATTCTGGTATTCATCTTCAAACCTAGAACTGAGGAAGAGGACCAGGTTTTCCTGATCTCTTACTGTATTTTTTAGGTACAGTATTGGGTTATGGACAAGACAGTATAGGATCATTTGGGTCAAAATTAATTGTACTTAGTGATTCACTGTGAGTATGTTATGCCTGAAAGTGGGAAAAAAGTGTTTAGAACATGGAGCAAAACAGACCTGTTTGGAATTTTCCATTGAATTATTTTGAGTGGATTGTGTTCCCACAGAATTTTTCACTGCTCCATCTCAGGGAACAGTGAGAACTCAAATCTAGCTCATTACTCCCTCGTTTTTTTGTCCTAGGACCACAAATAAGTGAGGTGATAGTCCATGCTTACGGTACCTACTTCATCCAACCTACAGAAAAATTGGCCATTAGATGATTTTTTTAAAATTATGTTTTAATACCCATACAAAACTTAAAGCAAAAGCTGAGCAGTTTTTGCACCCTACTGAACACACAGAAGCAACCGAAATGGATTCCCTTCAGGACTGTCCATGAACAAAAGCAAAAATATACTACTCTGGTTATTGACTTGAGTCTTCTTCCCAATGGATATGCATGATGTATACTTATCCATTTGGTGTTCTGCCTGCAAAGCCCAGAAAACAAAACAACCTAGGTTTTTGTTTTTGGCAGTCTAAGAATTCAGCAGCATAGTTACACTTCCTGTACTTCATGTAGATGCACAGTGCACACATTTCAGTTGAAATCAACCAGAACAACTCCATCTGCTTCTGTGGCCTGCTTTGAGAGGGTCTCATGTTCTTCATATAATATCCATCCATATCCATTCATATCTTTAGACAGATACATGCCTAAAGGTACACAGTACAAATCAGTATATGTGATCACACATAATGACACTCATAGTAGTCTAATGACACAGGTTAGGGGGATGATATATCTGTTTGGTAGGCTGTCCAGAATTGCCTCTAATACAGCATCAAGTGGCATCAGGCCACTGATCTAGATGTTGGTGGCTAGGGCCCCACCATGTTATAGTCACGAATGTTTGTTTGGACAGTTCGTTTTGGCTTTGATTGGTAACTTCCAGTGGCCGGAATGGTAAAGGAAGAAGCTAGCACGTGGTTATCTTTTATTAGCAGTAGATTGGAATACTCTTGCACAAGGTACGCATATATTCAGTTCATGCTATGCATTGTGTACTAGGAAACTCACAATCTAACTGATTATATCTCACACATACTCCCCCCCCCAGTAATTATGTAGGTCATGGGGAAGGGGAGGAGAAAGAACATGCCAATTTGTAATTTAAGGGGATGAAAATCGGAGACAAATCATTTTCTTTCTGTTTTTCTCCTCTGTTAAGAAGTCCATACTCTTCCTGTGTTCACAGTATTGCTAACTATGGAAAATATTTGCCATAGCCTGGAGGATTTTTTAAGAATCATCTGCAGGATGTATAAGACTCAAAAAATCATTGAAGAAAAAGACCCAATATAGCCCAAACTGGTAAAATTCCAGTACACGGAGAGTGTTTGTGTGAATTTGAAATGCTTAAAATAGCCATTTTAAGCTTGGAAAGTTTCACACACCACTATGTAGAACTTTTAATTCTGTGGCTTAATATTTTAACCATCATTTTCTGAAGTTTCCATTCTGTTCCATTTTCTCAGGTGCATCTAGCATTCAGATGTAACTAATGTTCACCCCCAAGTATAATGGAATATGGACAATCAGCTTTCAGAATAGAGAGAATCAGCTGGCAGCCTACACTTTGATTTTTTCTTTGCTTGGCCTTGCCAATAATCTTCTAATAAAACCAACTGTTGTAGATTTATTTATTTCTGGACTGCTGTCCTCATTGAAAGTTTAAATAGCAGTCTTCGTGTCTTAGTTAAAAGCAGCATTAAAAAGGAGCTGGGAAGAGATGTTTCTTCCTTTCAGATAGTGAAGTAATAGCAGAGGCCTCTGCTGGATTCCCAGAAGGTGGTGGCATCAGTTGAAATGAATGTATCGTGCTACTCTCATATGCTGCTGATAGCCAACTTCGCACCAGTTTGTTAGACCCATGCTGAATTATCAGAAAGTAGTCAGAAAGAATGGGTTATACTGCATTTAATCCAACTGGTGCCCCTTTTGGGGGAGGGGGAGGGGGAGGGATGTTGCTCCATTAGAAGCTTCTGGTGTGGCATCTTGTTTCCTG
Organism: Candoia aspera; assembly: GCF_035149785.1. Lineage (NCBI taxonomy): Eukaryota > Metazoa > Chordata > Lepidosauria > Squamata > Candoiidae > Candoia > Candoia aspera. The sequence continues at coordinate 237,058,069 of NC_086153.1, read as the reverse complement.
AAGGAATGAATAGCAGGTGAGGGAAAAAATGGGGTGATTCTCCAACAGTGCATTTTAACATCCAGCCTCTGAAGTTGCCAGTTGTGTGTCAGTACAAACAGTGCAATACATTTCACGTTTGAAACATGGCAAACAGCTGTTGCACACGTCTGTATGAATATCTGGCAGTGTGGAACACCCTCTGGCTTAAGATGCTGCTGAGGGGAGTGGTGACGGGGGGAGTGTTCATACCTGGGGAAATTGAACCACTCTTTACAACTTGGCCAGAATGAACTTAGCATTTTTGGTGGGTCGGGCAGTCACACTTGTGCTCTGGCACAGAAGCCCAGGGAACACATGACTGCTTACTTCTGGGCATGTTAGTACTTCAGTAATGCGGCTAATTGCACTTTGTCAAACATCAAAAATAGGTTGGAGGAAAAATGGCTTTCTCCTAATATATGCCAAGTCTGTGTCACCTGTAAAGTGACAATGGGCTTGCTTCGTTACACATTCAGAGAGACTTACGTAGGATATATTGTGGAGACAACCCATTATTTGAACTTTGCCTTAAGCCTTAGAGAGAGAGGAGGCTTTTGCTCATATGCACACACGGATACATTCACACAGTGCATGATAAATTAAAAAATCAGTGTTTGTTAATAGTGCTCTTAGTCTTTTTCATATGTTCCCCAATATGTTCAGGGCAACATTGCTTTGTTTGAAGCATGCTGCAAGGAGCGAATACAACAATTCGATGATGGTGGCTCTGATGAAGAAGATATCTGGGAAGAGAAACATATTGCTTTTACTCCAGAATCTCAGAGAAGATCCAGGTAATCTCAAAATAGCAGGAAATTATATTTTGGCTGCTTAGACAGCTATTATTACTACTAATACTATTAATTCATAACTACTCTTGGCCCGTTACTGAGTCTACTCTGGCAAAAATGGAGGTGACGAAAGCAAATTTTGACCCCCAGCATTGCATCCTTTCTATATTGTCCGGTGAACCTTTTCCGAGTGGTGAGAGGTCTTCTGAAATCCGGTATAACAGAAGAAAACAGAACCCTGGATAGCTTATTTTGGCATGGGAGTTAAACACTCTAAAAACAAAATTAATATCATATCAGTGGCTTAGAATCCACAGCTTTGCCATTCCATCTGCAAAGATACTCAGGACGGTATGTGATCAGATTTTTGGGGGTCACTTTTAAAACGACGTAGTGTGAAGAAAAGTTTAGTCAACCACCTACTTCCTTGAGCTTTGCCACTCACAGTTTATTACAACTAATAAAAAAGGAGGTGCTCAGCAGGGTCAAGGAGTAAATTCCTCCTTATGAGAAGAAATGGTTCCTCCTTCAGAGGGAGGCCATAATGAAACCACTCTTAAGAAAATATCATTGGATCCAGAAAATCTAAATCATCAGCTTGTGGCCAACATCCTATTCCTGAGTGGGCACTTGAGTGAGTAGTAATAGATCAGATCCAAGCACTCTGTGAAAAATGGTTGCAATACGAGATGGGCAGCGAAGAAATATGACAGACAGACAGAGAAGGCTTTTTAAGTCCAATCAGGGTTTAAGTCTGGTTTTGGAGCTAAAGTTGCCTTGGTTGCCATCTGGGTTCAGTGATGGGCATTGAAGAAATATGATAGATAAACAAATAAATAAGGCTTTTAAAGTCTATTCATCAGGGTTTAAGTCTGGTTTTGGCACTAAAATTGCCTTGGTTGCCATCTGGGTTCAGTTTATCCAAAAAATGATGAGGGGTGTCTCTCTGTTGATTGTCCTGGATCTCTGGCAGTTTTCAGTATCAATCATAATATTCTTTGGGAGAGGTTGCCCAAATTACATGTGGTGGAACTGTTTTGCAATGGTTCTGCTTTTGCCTGAATGGTTGGTTCAAGGTGATGGTGCTGGAGGAATTCTGTTCAACTTGATAGCGTTTACGCTGTCGGTTCCTGCAAGGTTCCATTTTAAACCCCAGCCAGTCATCTACCCCTCTCTGTAGTATCTGTGTGAAATCACACTGATCTGTTGGAGAATTAGTGTAAAGTGTCATCAGTGTGCTGATGACACAAAGCTCTATCTCTCCTTTTCATCAGATTCAGGTAAAGCACTGGAAGCAGTTAGTGTACAGCTGTAATAATGGCTTGGGTGAGGGCCAAAAAATAAACACTTAATCCAGATAAGCCATTCACTGACAGCATTAATGGTTTATCTGTCCAGGTGAGTAGTGATCTGTCTGCTCTGGAAACGGTTATATTCCTTCTGAAGGATCAGATGCATAGACTTGAGAGTGCTTCTAGATCTATCTGTATCATTAAGATGTAAGTGTCCTTTGGCATCAAGCACTTTTTAACAGCTTATGTTGGTGCACCAGCTGTGTCCCCACTTCATTAGGGAGAACTTTCCTACAACAATCCATACACTGGTAACTTCTCATTTAGATTACTATAGTCTATTATATATGAGGCTACCCTTAGAAATGAGCTAGAAACATTAGTTCAAAACAGGGTTTCTCAACCAGGGTTCGTGGTCACTAGGGGTTCCCTGGGAGATCACGATTTATTTAACAAATTATTTCAAATTCGGGCAACTTCACATTAAAGAGGTAAGTTTCATTCTTTATTCTTAGGTTAAGAACACTGTTAATGCATATATACAGGCCTACACATGAAACGAATATAATAATTTTGTAACTTCTGGGCTCTATTTGAGCCTGAACGTGCAGGGGTTCCTTGAGGCCTGAAAAATATTTCGAGGGTTCCTCCAGGATCAAAAGATTGAAAAGGCTGGTTCAAAATACTGCAGCACGAACACTTACTAGAATTGCTGGTTATAAACATATAATGCCAGATTTGTGCAATTTACATTATCTCTCAGTTTGTATTTGCTTTCAGTTAAGGATGCTGGTATTAGCCTGTAAAGCTCTTTGTGACTTGGACTTACTATATCTGAGGGCCACCTCTTCACCTATTTTCCCATCCATACTTAAGATCATCTTCAGAGGCCTTGTTCCAGGAGCTCTTCCATGCTGAGTTGTGTGAGTGGCACCCAGGAATGGGCCTTTTCAGTGGTAGCTACCCAGCTCTAGAATGCCCTTCTCGGCAAGTTATGCCTAATGTTGACTTTTTAAAGAAAGTGACTTTTGAAAGGCATTAACGAATGGTGCTCTTCCGACACCAAGCAAAAATGTTTTTATCATGTCACATCTTGCAATATATTAAGATGATAATTTCAAATTTACATGCTGCATTGACACTTTTAACTACTTGTATAACTACTTTTATTGTTTCTTTTATTGTCTGTTTGAATAGTGGTTGTATAAGGTATTTTCAGAGCAGGAAATGTAGAGTTGACATAGTGCGTATTTCAGCCACTGTGCTATTGTTCCCTTGATTATGTGTGTGCAAAAATAAGTGACCCAGATCTGTAAAATTATGGATCTAAGTGGGCATATTCAGTTTCTTCTGTTGTTTGATCTCATTCTGTCCTTCCTTTTTTCAGTATCTTATAGTTGTTGCTGTTCTTGGTTTCCTTTCTGGTATGTTAGACCTGATTTGCACAATATCCAGTTCTTTTCTTAATGGCCAGCTCTAAATCTTTATGGAATACCAACTCCATTTCTTTATTTCAATCCCCTCCCATCATTTCTTATTCCACAACTATATTTCTTACTGAGTAAACAGACCAGTTATGACTTGGAGATCATCTTAAACCCAAATTCATAATTACATGTTGATTAGGTAATCACTCCTAGCAGCATTGAAAATCTATTTATAAATATTGTTTTTTTAACTGCTTCAAATGTTATGAGAGTGGAAATAGGTTTAATTCAGATAATTGAGCTAAAGTTAATTGAAAAAGTTTTCACTCCTTTGGATTTCTTAAATTTTTGCTATTTTTGCCATTGAAAGTTATCAGAGCTTCACTAGTCAATTTAGGTATGCTGCAGTTGCCAAGCTTTGCCGAACTAGGATATTGGTGCTTTCATTTTAAAATTATTTCGCCCATCTCTTTGCTCCCTTCACACTGATTGGCAAGCAGTCAGTACACAGCAATAGCTACCACCCCCCAGCCTCTATGGAGTAGAAGGTCAACACTTCTATAGCGCAGAGATTGTTATTTATCAGGATCTTAAAATTGCTTGGAAGCTTAACCCACTGTTTTGGACATTAAACCCTACCCTGAGCCAGGGCAGAAAAATAGTCCAAACTTTTGGTACTCAGTATCTTCAAATACCATATTAATAAAAAAAAAACAAGAAATAGAAGTATGGCAGACAAGTAGGAAACACTGCTTGCTCCTCATATGCCAGCTAAAAATAGCCTAACTAGACAGCTGCTGAAGTGCTTTCAAATCATACTGGCCACTGAATGCCTTCTTGCCTACCTTGCAATTTCTTTAGAGTGGGATCAGTCAGTTTAGAATCATGCGGGTTCAAATAAATATTTTAAATTAATACCTGAAAAGCACTAGGAAACGCACTAATCAGAAATCAAGTTACTAAGTTCTATATAAAAACCACAGTTATCAAAGGCAATGTATTACCTTATTGTGTGTGCAGATAGCTGCCCAGCAACCCTCTTTCAGGTGACTCAATCCCTTCTGGGTAAGGAGTGTTGGAGTTTGTGCAGAGCGCTGGAAAGTGTTTGGCCCGAGAGATAAGAAAGAAGACACCAGGCGTTTCAACAAAAATAATTGTATTCAGACAAAGAATAGAACATAAACAGTTTCATCCAGATCTCTGGATGGGCTCAAAATCCTTAAATACAAAAAAGCATATTTAAAGTACATGCACACACGCAAGTGTGCTGAGCAGAAAGAGAGGCTGCAAAAACACAGGAGAAGCAAGCAAGCAAAGAAGCAAGGAGCTGGCAGAGCTGGCTTATTTAAATGCAAATTAAGCAAGGAAGTGGAGGATGGTGTCAGTTTCCCATATAAAGTCATTTGGACACTTAAACCTTGTTAACCAGGAGGCCTGACCTTTTGACTCTGCCAAACACTTAAGAAAATGATTTGTTACCATGGATACCTGGAGTCTTTGTGACTTGCTCCCAAGCAGAACAAACAAATACCAACAAGGAGCGGTCAGGGGAACCCTTGCAAGGCTGCTGTAAGGTTTATGCCAAACGTCTGCTGGATAAAGTCACTAGGATTCACTTGTAACTGACCTCCAACTATGCTGGTCCTATGGAGATGACGGGTTGAGTTCAACCAATGACTTCTGAGGAAGTAGACAGGGCCCTCAGGACTGTTGTCTTTGTATTAGACCTGTGTACTTCCTAGCTGGTCAGAGCCTCCCGGAAAGTGATATGCAGCAGAGTCCAAATGGTGGGAAATACCTCCTTGCAGGACGAGGCATTTCTACCTGCCTTAAAGGGAACAGTGGTCCACTCCCTACTCAAGAGGCCATCCCTGGACCCAGCAATACTGGACAATTTTTTTCAGTCTCAGTCTTCCTTTTTCGAGAGAACTGTTGAGAAGGTGGTAGGCCTGCAGCTCTGAAGATCTCTGGTGGAAGACAATTACCTGGACCTGTTGCAGTCTGGTTTCAGGCCAGGATATAGTACTAAGATGGCATTGATTGGATGTCTTCTGATGGACCCAGAATGGGGATAACTTATCCATCCTGGCCCTCTTTGCCTACCTTGCAACTTCTTTATAGTGGGATCAGACAGTTTTGAATCATGCTGGTTAAAATAAAGTGGCTTTCAATACCATCAATCATAGTATCCTTCTGGACCAGGTGAGAGAGTTGGGAGTGAGGGGCGCAGTTCTTCAGAGGTTCTCCTTCTTCCAAGGTCATTTCCAATCAGTGTTGGGGGGGAGGGGCCCAGCCCTAAGTCTCTGTTTTGTGGGGCGCTGTAGGGCTCAACTCTCTCTCTGCACCTATTTAATATCTACATATGTAGGGAGTCATGGAAATGACCTTGGAGAAGGCACCCAGAAGCCATTAGGACAGTAACAGGTGCAGGAGCGTGAGTTAAGCCCAGAGGGGCAGGAAAGTATTAGAAAGAGACTCAAACTGGCTCCCCCCGACTCCCTGTCATATAAAAGGGCGGGAAGAGAAAATATGGGCAGCCTTGCGAGATTCTGTTCTTCTGGCCTATCTCAATGAAGTATGGTTCTAATCATGCTGTGGAGTCAGTTTCCTGGTCTGTCTATCTTGTAGGGCTGACAACATGAAACCACTAGGTGAGGTCACCTATCGGCATAGGGTAACTATCATCATCATTACGATCCTTACTGCTTATGCTGATAATGTTATACATCTCTGCTCTGTGCCATCCAAGTGATGCTGTCACAGGGCATTCTCAGTTGCCTGCAGGCTATGTGGGTCTAGATGGGGAAAATCCAGCTTTGGCTGAACCCTAACAAGACTGAGTGGCTGTGGATTTTAGGGTTCCCCCTATCTAGCGATTTCCCATCATTAAACCTGGATGGGGTCACACTTCCCCAATCACAGTTGGTGCACAGTCTGGGGTTCTCCTACTTACGGCTTATTCTTAATTCTCCAAAGCTTTTAATTAATCTTTAGGGAAAAATGGTTAAGGTAATAAAATCTTATGGGAGGGGAATAATAATCTCTTTATATATCTCTTTCATTAAAAAGTTCAGGCAGTACAGATAGTGAAGAGAGTACAGATTCTGAAGAAGAGGATGGAGCAAAGCAAGACCTGTTTGAATCAAGCACCAACACAGAAGACAAGATGGAAGTAGATTTGAATGAAAGTAAGTAGCTTTTATTCCACAGCTTCTCAAGCATTCACATACCAGATACAGGAATCAGACTGCTCTTACCGGCATCTTTTCATTTGTGAAAGAACGTGTGGAAGACTTTGGCCTTGTTAATTTTTTTCATTATTTGTACTTTAAAAAATACTTATTAGCGTTATAATCAATGTAATGATCTATCTGTACCTTGGTTCATCTGATTAGTAGTAAACCTGCAGTAAAATAAAAGGAAGTATTTTATATTGCTTCTGTTTAGAGATGCAAACAATAGTGTGGCTGCTGCCTCAGTTGCATAACAGGTGGACCAAATTCTCAACATTTAACATAACACAAAGCAAGGACAGTGTATGCATGTACAGAGGGACTAGGAACATGTGCACCACTCCCACCCTCTCTTGGTATCTTTGGCTTGTAGCAGGTAGCTGAGTGTAGTGAAAGATTTCTATTACCTGTGGATATTCTCCATTACAGATGGACATGCATAAAATGTAAAGAGGTTTTTGGAGGTGTTCGAGTCCTAAAATGATACAGAATTATTCTTTTAATATCAAATATGATAATGGTAGAATGAGCAGTTGTAACTGGTTCTAGTTTTTTTCAGTATTCATAAAAGTAGAACAATTTGAAAGTTCTTCCTTTGACTTTTTTAAAACTTAAACAAGCTGCCTTGCTACAAACTTTTTACTAGAAATTGATATTTTTGTAATGTTATAATTTTTCCAGCACCTAATTGGTCAGCTAACTTTGATGTTCCTATGGAAACCACACATGGCACTAATCTGGATTCTGTTGGATCTGATGTGTGGAGCACAGAGGAACCAATGCCAGCAAAAGAAACTGGTTGGGCTTCCTTTTCAGATTTCACTGTAAGGTAGGAAAGTGTTGTATTCCTGCAAAACCTATAAATGGAATTAAAGAAAAACAAGAAGGAAATCATGCATGTTTTGTTTTCATATATTTTATATTTGAAATGATAGCATTAGCTTGTGAGTTTGCTTTGGCACCTTTTAAAAGCTCAGCTGCAGTAATAGATCCATGTGTTCAGGTGAAAAAAAATATCTGTGATGATTGTGCAATTTGAGAAAAAAAAATGGTTGGCATCATATGAGCATCAAGTCACTTTTTTGTCACTCACCCCCAAACCACATTGCAGACATTCAGCAGTAAAGCACTGAATTATAGTGACACAATTTTTCAAATTTTTCCCACAAAAGGAACTAGCTTACTGAAAAACCCTCAGTCTCTAAAAATAAAAATCTAATCTTCCTGACCCATTTACTTGGTTGAGAACTTCATTTTTGTTTTTAAATAAAACTGTATTATTTTCAAGATATAGTTAAGATACAAACAAAAGAGAATATAGAACAGATAGAAAACAGAACTAAAGAAAAAAGAACAAATTAAAAAAGTGTCAGTAGAAGGAAAACAGAAAAGGAAAGTGACTTCCAACTTTCTCCGATACAGATATAGATAAATTTACAAGTCTAATCTCTTACAATTAATTAACCTATCTTAACATTATTTCTGTTTAAGCAGATTATTTAATCTCTAAAACCCAAAATCAAAACATCATTTTTTTCTATTACAAGCAAGTAATCCAAAAGTGGTTGCCAAGTTGATATAAATGCAGAAACAGAATGATCTCTTGTTAAAGGGGTTAATTTAGCCATTGGAGCCAAGTCCATTAGTTTAACAATCCAATCTTCAGCCATAGGTATTTGTGGATCTTTCCATCATTGTGCTTATAACAATCTTGCAGCTGTGATCATATATAGCAGGCAACACTCCATGTTGTTTCTTTAACTCCTTTTCCATCAATCCCAAAAGGCAAAATTCTGGTTTTCTTTGTATATTTAAGAATCTTTTGAATAATAATGCATATTTGATCCCAGAACTTTTTAGCCTTCTCACAAGTCCACCAAAGATGGTAAAGGGTTCCTTCACCATGTAAACATTTCCAACAGATGTTAGTTATACCACTATACATTTTTGGCAACTTACCAGGAGTTAAGTACCAACAATACATCATCTTACAGAAATTTTCCTTCAAATTATAAGTCAACGTGAATTTCAAACCTTTCATCCACACGTTCTCCCATTGTTCCAACATAATGTTATATCCAAAGTTCTTAGCCCGTTTAATCTTGCAATCCTTGGCCTGGTCATCCTCCATATTCATCTGTAACAAAATCTTACACATCTTAGTAATAATGTGATCAGCATTTATACAGAGGTCCATTTCAAACTGAGTTGTTTTATTAACGAATTTATAGTTCTTTTTGTCTAATTTAAAACATTCTACCAATTGTATATAGGTGAACCAATGACACGTAAACCCATCCAACTCTTAACATTTCCCTTGGTTTAATTTTTGGTTCACCATCCTCGAGAACTGCATTTTTGTATAGAAAATCTTAGATAGTGGGACAAAACAAATAGCACTAACATTTTCTTCCCTGGCACTTCAAGAAATGCTTCTAACTTCATTTTCTTCTTATCTTCTTCTCCCAGCCATTATCCTCCTTTTTCTCTGCATCTCCTTCTGTTGAATACTTTTTTTTCCCTTTTCTGGATTAAAAAATAATCTACAGCTGAACAGTTGTCTGTTTTTCCTTCATGTCCTAAATCCAAAGGTGAGGGTTCAAAGAAAGGATAGCTTAGCTTTCAGAATTGATGTAAACTTCTATAAGGTCTCAAATGCTCATTGATATTTATTTTACCTTTATTTGCTTCTCAATTACCCGTAAGTGCAAGTATACTCTAAAATCCTATTCCAAATAGTTAGCACTATTGATACAGGTAGTCCTTGATTTACGACCATTTGTTCAGCGACCATTCAAAGTTACAGCGGCACTGAATGAAGGGACTCATGACTGGTCCCCGAAGTTATGGCCATTGCAGCACCCCCACAGTCACGTGATCAAAATTTGGGCACTTGGCAGTCTACCCACACAACTGCAGGGGTGCTTCAGCTCTCCTCACCCACCTATCTCCCCCCCCCTCATATATGCCCTTTTGGCCCCCTGCACTTTGTGGCCCCTGCTGCCTTAGCTGACCGTCGCCATCTTCTTGCTCCTGCTGCTGACCAAGCATGCCCAGCCTGGCCCTTCACAGGACAGCTGCTGGCCATGTGAGGCTTTCTTCCCAAGGTTCCATGCAGTGGTTTCCTCATGAGACCTGAGGAAGATGGCCTCAGATGTATGCCGCCCAGAGTCACCTTGTGTGAGATGGGCAGCCATATAAATGTGAGAAATAAAATAAAACAAAAAGCCAAGGCTCAGGGCTGGGAGGGACCAAGCCCGGAATGGCTTGGATTGGGATGGGTCCTTGCTGAATGACCACTGGAATTCACTTAACAAAGCAATGGGGAGTTCCAGGATTGCCATCGCTAAGTGATGCAGTCACATGATGTCACGCTTTACAGCAGCATCGCTTCACAACCAAAATTCCAGTCCCAATTGTAGTCATAAGTCGAGGACTACCTGTATCTTTTCATACAAAAATGACCAACTGAATTTTATCCTGTTCACTCCTTCCTGAAAATAATTGAAAATGTGATTCATCATTTTTTTTACTTTGTTTTTAAAGTTCAAAAGATTCTTTAAGAAGTAATTCACCTGTGGAGATGGAAACCAACACAGAACCAGTGGATCCTCTGCATGCAAATGTAGTTGCCCTTGTGACCCAACCAGAAAGTAAGAGTTCAGAAGTGCCACAGAACACATTGCAGAAATAGAAAGACTTGTTTCATTACTTGAAATGATGGGATTTTAAAGATTAGCTATTCTAAATAATCTCCTATATTGAACAATTGCAAAAATGGTAAAGGATGCATAATACAAGAATTGTATAAATCCCAGTATCATTAAGGATGAATTACACATGATTTTTGCTCAGAATTACTTTGATTATTAATGTGTGATATTAGGGTCAGCATGTTCCACTGATAAAGAAACCCCATCTTACAGGACCTTGGAGTCGATCCCTCTCTGGGGCTGCCTCCGCCATACAGAACAACCTTCACTCCAAAGTCTGCATGGCCTGGACCCTGTTGTGTGTCACGAAGCCCTGGTCCATTCAGCAGGGCCTGGGGCAGAGACAATTTGTGACCCGTGTTTGGTTATTGACTTGACTGTGATTGACCAATGTTTGTAGGTTGTACAACTGTTTCGTTTCCCTGATGTGGGTTCTGAAGACTTTCGTTATTATTATTGTTCTTTGTTGTTGTTTAAAACTGAATTTAGTGTATACTTACTTGTCATCCAGAGTTGCTGCTGTGATTGAGGCAGCTTAAAATCGGTTAAATAAATAAATGTTTATGCTACTTCTGCTGACAATTCTATACTGCTCTGCACAGAATAGAAGAGTGATACAGAAATTAAAATATAAAAAGTTATCATCCATTTTCATTGTTCAAATTCTTCTTTCCAGCTGTAGGAAGTGTTGCAATGGAAGCTGGTTCTGATGGAGAAGATGATACAGAAAATGCTGATAAAGTGACTGAAACAGTAATGAATGGCAGCATGAAGGAGACTCTTAGCCTTACTGTAGATGCTAAAACTGAAACTGCTGTCTTCAAAAGGTGAGACATTAAACTTTGCTACCCTGTAACATTAGGGAGTTTTTATTCATCATATTATTAAAATGGTGACCTAGTGTTGCATTCTAGAACCACTTAAAACATGACCATTTGGCACAAGCTTTCTGTGAAATAAGTTGGGAATTAAATATGGCTTTATTGTGGGTGCTAAAGTACAATCCAATGAGCTACTCTTATTTTCATCTTTGGTCAGGTTTTTATTTTTAATTTTAACTTGATAGTTACTACTTTTTCTGATGTACTAGCTTCTGAAGTCCTTTCTGTGCTTTCTCCTTACCTCTTTTTATTTTTTAAAATAATTTTCTAATCTAATTATGAGTGAATTATTGAAAATAATTGACATGGTTAGAAGGATAACAGTTGGTATGTGATGTCCAGATTATAGTTTAATAAATAATCCATTAAATTCAATTGCACATGTGAATAATGTCTTTCCCTGTATTTTAAATACTTGGCCCTTTATAGTTGCAGTGTCCCTATTTGCATTCTGTTTAAATGAATATTAGAGGATCTACTCCAAACGTCTTGGAAAGTGTTGTTCTTAAAAATTTATCTTTTACAAATGAGTTTGTGATGATGAAGAAGCTATTCCAACCATTTGTGATTTGTCTGCTGTACAGTACAGTTCTGTGCTCTACAGGTAGTCTCACTTACTGATGGTAAATGGGATCAGGAACTCCATTGTTAAGTGACACAATCGTAACACGTGACATCACGTGACCATGCCAACTTACGACTGCAGTTCCAGCAGTCCCAGTTGCCATTGTTAGGCGAATTCCATACGGCCACAGTGTCCCATGATCATGTGATCACCATTGACTTTGCTTGTCGGAAACCGGAAGTGAAGGTTGCAAATGCCAATCACATGACTGCAGGACGCTGCAACGTCATAAATTATGAGCCGGTTGCCAAGCGCCTGAATTGTGACCACATGACTGCGGGGACGCTGCGACAACTACAACTACAAGGACCGGTCATAAGTCCCCCTCACTCAGCACCATCATAACTTTGAATGGTTGCTGAACAAGTGGACGTTAAATTAGGGCTACCTATATCCTAACATGTTTTGGAGGAAGTTTAAATAACCTGCTGCTGTTCTTTTACACTGTCTTATACAACCAATGTTTTCTTTCAAAATTGATGAAGGATAATATCTAGAGCATTTTTTTTTCTTAGCATGTACTATTGAGGTAGAGTTATACAAATTTAGCACGTTTTATGTGTTCTTCAGTTCATCTTTTTAGTCAAAGTTCTGACATGAATGTTAGCATTCTGACTTCTTTTGTCCCATGTCCTGTGTATATTGCTGCTGCTGCTGCTGCTGTTTATATCCTGCCCGATTCCCAACTCTGGGCAGTTCATAAGTGGAAACATTAAAAACAAGGAAAAATGAAGAATAGAAGTTGGCAAGGATGACCAAAAACCAGACCGGAATGAAAAAGAAATGAACACACACAATCCAAAGGGGGCTTCACTCACCCTCACCAATGTTTTTCAGTGTTTCCTTTGGTACACTAAGGAAACAGGCTGAGAAAATAGGTAACCTCCACCCACTTGAAACATTCATTCTCCATGAAACTGTCCTGCATTTATGCTTAATCTCTTGCTTATCGTTGTTATCATAGCATGACAGGAATAAGGAGTATGTTGCAGGTAATCTTGATTTTATCCTTCAGTAGGTGTTGGTAAGGGAAAGGGAAAGATGCCTCCTCTTCCTGCTGCACAGGGACAGTAATTGACACCAAGATGGCAATGATAGTAGAAGGCCTGCAGCAAAAGGCTTCACCTCTAAGGTTTTACTGCAGCCAATGCCTGAAATGGTTGTGTCCCTGTGCTTTTCTATCATAGATATGGATTTTTCTCTAACATTTCCTTTCCACTTCCTGCCTCCACCAGTGTTGTGGATGGCATCAGTACATTGCTCCTGACATGGTGGTCATTTTGAGTAAGCACTGTACTAACACATGAAACAGCAACTGCACCTCAGAAGATATATCAGTCTTACATCTATATGGGCAAGAGTGAGGGTTGTTGGCTGCTAGGGAAGGCTGGTTTACCTCACTTCTTGAGGATGTAATATATCCATCCTAGTCTGCTGCTTGTTTACAGAAATGATTGTTTCTGATACTAGAGCAGATCTGGTCAAGATGGGAAGCATGATCAGTACATGTGAGAGTCCTTTCCTTCATTGGAGGAAGGTGTCTGTAGCTAGGTTGCTCCTCGCACTCATGAACAGGACCATTTTTTCATTATGTCACTAGAGGTTTTGCTCCTACCTGTTCTGATATGCACAGGAATTATTCTGCAATTTTTCTTGCTCGCTTGCTTGCTGCATTTTCTTTTTACTAGCCCCATGTTCTTCCTGGACACATTTAGAATATGTTTCAATGGGTGGGAGCCATGCTTATCAAGGCTTTGCTACTCTTCCCTGTTGCTGTGATTACAGTAGAGACTTATGAAACCCATGCCACTTCCTTGGAGGCAATCTGGTCATTCTCAATGCTCATAGGGAGCTAAGGAACCTGAGTGGAGGGGAAGGCCCCAAGATGGAGGGCAGCTGAGTCCAGTGATTGACAGGAACACTCTTTACCCTGTACTTTACCAGTTAATCAGGAAAGTCATTTTCTCAGAGCTCTAACCTCCTCCAGTACTTGAGCTTCCTCTACCTTTTGGAGCCCTGAGGTGGAAACTTTACTCCCTTGGGGAAAGAAGTTGCAGGATGATGCTTTTTACAGAAGCAAAAATGTGGGTAAGTCATCTCACCCAGCAGAGCGTCTAAAAGAATTGCTTGCAACAGAGAAAAGATAGGCTCAAGGAGATGGAAGGGACTATGGTTTCCATGTATTCTCACATGCTAACTTCTTTACCATCTTAACAAGTCTGCAAGGTCCTTACTTTGATCTCCTATGGTTGGCACAAGAGCCAACTACTTCACAGTGGAACCAGGAACCTGTACTTTGGAGTTGCTGTACTCTTCTAAAGTCTTAGAAAGTGGTCACAAAAGCTCAGTAAGCCCTGTCAGGCACCAAAAAAGGCCCATCTGTCCCATCTGAGCATTACTATGACTTCACAAATCATACGGGAATACAGTACCAGAAATTACATGTCCCAGTAGTGATACTGCTTTCAGGGGCCATAATATCAAGACAGTGAGGATGTCCTCAAGCACCCCAATAACAAGTGAAGCAATATTGTGCTAAGAAGGTGATGTGAAGCCAACACTACAGTGGTTAAAGTGGAAGTATCAGTCTTCATGGTTGCCTGCATTTTGCTTCTTTAGTTCAAGTAACTTTTACCCAAGGGACCTAGTGTCAGCACATCAAGGCTTTAACATGATGGCGATAAAGGCAGCTTTTTTGGCTGATGCCAATCTGTATATCCTATAATTTTAGTAAAAATTATGGCCTCGGACATAGCCATGCACAAACATCTGTGGCTCAAAGCTTGAAATGTTAATGCCAATACAATACAATATTGGAAGTTTCACACACAATCCTTAATATTGATTCTAGAGTGTCTCTGAGCAGGAGACTTGACTCTCCAGAAGGCCATTCTGAATCTCCCATTGGAGGTTCTTCTTATTTTTCTATCATTGTTGTCACTTTCACCATCTTGACTTCCCTTTGGATTGGCTGGCATCAGCTTCCAGAATATTTATTATTGTAGTTGCCCTGGTTGAGAACTTCTTCAGAGAGTGAATCCACATCTACCTCTGTCTGGACAACTTTGTCATTTGCTTTCTCTGTCCAGTAGAATAAGCACAATGTCTAAAACTGATTCAGAATCCAGTTTCCTGGGGTTTCTGCATCAACATGAAGAATAGTCAACTGGCTTCAACACCTCCAGAATTTAGTAGCCATCTTGGCTGCAGAATTGGCTTTTCTGCCAAAATTCAGAAAGCAAAAAAGTGCAAGTTCTGATCAATTTAGTGTTGTATGCCAGACATTATGACCAAACCCTAGCTCATCCTCCATGCCCTCCATGTTTTATGCATGAATTCAGTCCCACTAGGAGTGAATTCATACCTCTTTCACTGAGCACCCCTCCTATGTCACAGAAATATACTTGTAGGATCCAAACCCTGAAAGAGCTGTCTTGCCAGCCAAGGCAGATAATGAATGTCCCTGACCCTCAATATATGGTGTCAAAGACAGAGAAAGTCCTCATCACTCAGTGGCAAAGTCCTTTCTTTACTGTCAGCAAATACATTCAGAAAAACGTCAGCTTGATGACAGATTGACTCAGCTTGTTAGATGTGAATCATGGAGTGTGGTGCTTTCAGCCACAATTTTTTCATGACATTACCATCAGTTTTGGGATACTGACAGCATATCTTTTACATCAGCAGCCAGTCACCTGACATTTTCCCTCAGAAGGCATTGTTAATTTGGACACTTTGATTCTCTCATAATACTGTCCCCATCTCTGTTGTTTTTCCTTCTGACCCAAGTCTTGTGCAAGATACATTTTAAGGAACCCAAAACTTTTCCAGTGATCCTCAGTTTGATCCAGGAAGCTGCGGAATTCCAAATTTACGTGGCTCTCCACAAGTACAACCTAGCTGCTTTGTCCCAATCTGGACCTTCTCAGTCAGGAAGTGCAGCTTCATCCAGGCCCATTCATCCCTCGGCCCCTAAGGGGCACATAGACCAAGATCTAGTCTTGAGGGAGCTATTATCTGTGCCCTCTGTAGTTGATAATTGGCAGGCTACCTGTCCTGCTGATCACATGCATGCAGGAAGCACTCAGCTGTATGACTGCAGCTGTTCTCCATTCTCCATGTGTTGGGATACAACAGATTTGAAATAATTTAGCAAAGACTTCTTACTCTAGGTTACTCAACAATGGTAATGAAATAGTATATCTGAAATAAAATCTGGGGGAGAATAATCAGAAGTGCGCATTTGCATAGAATGAGTTTAGTTTAAGTTTGGTACTCAAAATATATTCCTGGGCTCAGAATCCTTTAATTATAAGTAAATAGCTGTATGACAAGATTTGTTTTTACAACCTTGGAGGTCAGTTTTTTTTTTAATCTACCTTTTTTTTTTTTACTACGAAGTCTGGTTAAAAAACAAAGTAGATCCTGCAAGTGAATTTTAGAGGAACAGTGTCTATGTGAAAACAGAAAATAACCATGAAGGAATACATATTAGATATGAGAATGCAACGGAGGGTAGGATTGTACTTTTATGCTGGACAAACATTTCAGTTGTGAAGCTGAGTCAGCTTAGGTGAGGTGGAATGAGCCTTGAATCCCACAGCATTCGTGATTCAGAGCCCTTTGGTCTGCTAATCAGGGTGTTTGCAGCACTGTTAAACTGTGAGCTTCCAATTATTTCTTTGGAAATTCAGCAGAGGGAAGTGTTCTCTCACGAGACTGGCATTTCAGCTGCTGTATACCTTTCCCAACTGCCTGCTTCGTTTTCAGCAGGCATGCTGGAGGGCAAGACTTCAAGCGGAGGGCCTGAATCTGTTTGCTCTGAGCCTGAGCATGGCTTTGTAACCTAGCGCTGATGGCCCCGGTTAGGGTTAGGGTCTTCCGTTTCAGGCTCCATTTCTGTTTCTGGATCTTATCCCCCTCTCTTTTGAATGCTAGAAGTTTTCACAGATGTGGCTAATCCCAAATATTATGTTAATATATTAACATTATTAATGGTGTTCTAATTTCCGCAAAGAGATTCTGTTGCAAACTCACCAAGAACCCATGAATTTTCTTTCTGTATTTGTCAAGGAAACAGGCAAAGAGCCGCGATGAGCCTCAGTTCCAGCTCTAGTTCCTTATTGCTCTTGCCATTAAACAGAATCTTACCAGACTAAAGGTACTCTAACTGACATAATAGGTAAATATTCAGCAATGGCGGAGTTACCTTGAACCTCCTACCTTTCCCACCAGCAGAACCCGGACTGAGCAATCTTTTATCTCTCTGGAATGTGCCCCCTCCCTCTTGGGAAGGAGCACCAGCTGTGAAATCCACCACAGTAATGGTGCAGAAGTAAAAGGATTTTATTCTCAAAGTGAGTGGGTATTGGAGGAGGTATTAATCCCAACTGTTAGATCACAGCTAGAGGTCAGTTTTCAGTTTGTAGCAATTTGGGCCTCTGGAATTTTAACTTCACGTTCACCAATTTTTGCAGGGAGCATATTTTTTTTCCTCCAACCACAAACAGATTGCAGCCATATACTACATTAAATGTTCGACATGTTACCAAAAAATATTTTATTTTGTTATCTGTTGGTCTTTCAAACACTACTATATCAGAAGAAAGATTTGAAAACTGTGGGTAAGCTTTTCCTCTTCTATAATTAAATTATTGTTAAGCTCAGTCTTCCTTGTACGTACGTACGTACGTACTTATTTATTTACAGGGCTTATATGGCTGCCTATTTCATACAACGACTCTAGGCATCTCACAACAATCCCTAAAACTTAGTTAAAAATATACCCTTTATCCCAGGAGCCAGACCAAACATCCTTACAGCTCAAGCCCCATCCTAGCCCAATGCTTGGGGGAAGAACCAGGTCTTCACAGCTGTCCAGAAGGCTAAAAGAGTAGGGATCCCTCTGATCTCTGGTGGGAGACTGTTCCAAAGTACTGGGGCAGCCACCGAGAAGGCACGCCTCCAAGGTCCCATCAGATGGCAACATTTAAGGGAGGGGACCTGGAGCACACCCACCCTATCTAACCTAGTAGGATGGGCAGATACCCTCACGGAGAGGTGGTCCCACAAGTAACCTGGCCCTATGCCATGTAGGGCTTTAAAGGTGATAACCAGCACCTTGAATTGCACCGGGAAAACAACTGGAAGCCAGTGCAACTCATGCAGCAGTGTTGTTACTTTGGTGAACCAAAACGGTACACACTCCTGTATTCTGGATCAACTGCAGCTTCCGGATGGTCTTTGGGGGCAGCCCCATAATAGAATGTGTTGCAGTAATCCAAACGGGAGGTGACTAAGGCATGGCTGACTGTGAGCAAGGCTTAAGGTTACCTTGGCACTTCTTTCCTGCTGCTTTTGTCCTTAAACATCTCTGAAAGAAGAGCGTAAACTAGATTTTTCTTTTTAAAAAAAAAAAAAGCTATTTTAAGAAAAGATGCTGGCATATTTTCACTTGTGCAAGAAAAGATCCTGGTCCTAGGTAGAACCAGGTATAGTTATATGCAAGTTCCAGTAGATTCTAAAGAATCAGCAGTGTCTGGTTGGAAAAATAAATTGGGCAACAACCTGTTCTTCAGTCTTCATTCTCACTAAAATTTGGGTACATTTGTTTCTATAAATGCTGCCTTTGGAAGAAGACATATTCAAAAGGTTTTCTTCCCATTTTGAGAAATGGTAGAGTCTATCTGCAGTAAGATTGCTAACATACTTCTAGCTCTAGATATCTGCCTTCACTGGTGCAGAAAGTTGGGTTTTTCTTTGAATATTTCCTCTTATGAAAAGAAGGTAACTAATATAAGAGTAGTCAACCCGATGCCTTTCTTTCCTTTTTCCTTCCTTGGGGAATGGACATAACCTTTGGTAGAAATACTTTGTGTGTTTAAAACATCCTAGTTAAACCTTGCCATTGCTAAATAAGGTTAGAAAAAAATCGGGTGTTTGAAAAAACTCCCAGTGGACTATTATACTGTACTCAATAGACTGGTTGGTATAAGGCAGTTTCCTCTGTTGTTCCTTCGTTGTTCAGTTACTGTTTGATTTATAACTTGGCTCTGCTAGCTTCACCATGCTCCAGACCTGGGTAGGTGGCTTTTCTTTTACACAGAAAAAAGAAAGCTTGCTTAATTTGCAGTAGCTCTGCTTCTAGGCCAAGTGGAAAGAGATGACTCTGCACTGGATACTGTGTTCACTACTAAGAAACACCAGTGCCAAATCCACCATCCTGTCTTTTTTTTTTTTGTATTAATTCAGGATGTTCTTTTGTTTTCTCATAAGGTAACCCAAATGCTGAATGAATTTTATGTTCTGTGAATATGAACAATGATAGCTTAAGGAAACTATTCATGTAGATTTTTCATGCTACAGATTGCTGCTGGTTTTCTTCCTTATTTTTTGTCTAGATGTGCTTTTTACTGAATAGTGCAGATGTGGGTGAATTGCACTTTTGGATACTGGAAAAGGACTAGACACATAGTTAAGCATGTGGTTTTCAGATTCTTTGTTTTTTCATTCAGGAAAGCTCAAAACAGTTTATACAGAATTGTTTATACCCTATCATGGAAATTGAGGCTTATTTCTTATAGCAGGTCGGTTGTAAAACCTATTTTTGGATAATTCCACTTCAGATTGCAGCTGGGACCTCAGATAATTGAATATTAAACCTGTGAAGTAAATCCATAAATAAATCCATCCTGCGTAGCATAGGAGGTCTTCGCTTCACTCTGATGTGAGATGTCCAGAGAGAAGCCTGTCAGTTCATTGGATTGTGGAGCCTCGGTCTGCTTAGCTTTAAAAATGTATCCCCAACTGTTCTCACCAATAGAAATTGCTAGGTCATTTAGAGAATTTGGATAATAATACCACTACTATTTTGGTCGCATCCTAGATAGACTTGATCCAAACGGTCTTTTTTCTGGGAAAGTCTTATATTACTTTTCTGTTTTTTCCACCCTCCCCCTTCACTGTGGCTTCAGAGTGTTGAAATCCTATCGGTATGTACAGTAAAGGATCATTCATGTTTTTTCACTTTGGGCGCCATGTGCATTCTTTATTCCTCTTTTTTACTATTCTGTCCTGCATTTTTCCTTGTCCAGTTCCTTTTTAATGAACATAAATGGATGGGAGTGATGAATGTCAACAGAAACCACAATCTTATGCTTGTTTTCCATGTATCAATCATATTTCTAAAATCTGTTTGCATGTGACCTCTGGACCCTTTTCCCCAAGTCTTTCGTTATTGCATGATAATGCAAACATTTAAAACACAAATGAAGCTGTAATGTATTTCTTTATTAGTGAGGAAGGAAAACTGTCTACCTCGCAAGATGCTTCTTGTAAATATGTGGTGGAAGAGAACGCAGATCCTGGAGAAGAAAGTTCTGTGGCTCCACAGCCCACTTGCAGCAGCCTGGAACAGAGGTACCTGTTGTTAACAAGTTATTTTTATATTGTGAGCAATGTATGCTTCTAACCTGCTCTTCAGCAGAAAAGGCTCCTAGAATGTCTTACGTATGGGTAAGAACAATACAGGCTCTGCTCTCAGCTTTGTAAACCTTTGGGGAGAAAAAGTAATGGTGGCGGGAAAAACAAGAAAATATGGGTGCATGTTGTCATGAGTTGGACCTAGCTCTATAGATCTTCCTTTCAAGGGAAGATATTTAAGGGAAATTGCACAGATGAATGAAAAGATGACTGTGTCAGCCTGCACTTAACTATATTGGAGACTCCTGGAATTGTAGGATATCCTACTTCCTATAGGATTTCAGCATTCCTGAACAGAGCTTGAGAAGCTGGTGTGTTTTACCATCTTGCTATCTGCATGCTTGCCCATGTTTTGCAGAAAGCTGCAGAGAGACCTCTGGGCACATTGGAGAGCATTGTCTCCTGACAGGGCTAGAGCTCTGACTTGGCCTTCATAGGCCATCTGCCCAAGGTTCCACCAGCTTGAAGCAACCTCTCAAGGCTGGGACGTAAAAAAAGTATCAGTAAGTTTGCTGCTGATACCCTCACTATGTAGGGGGTTTGTTTTTCTGTTTTTTAACAAGAGAGATAATCTGTATTGCTGTATTGCTTTTATTTGTGTCTGATGTTAAGTCTGTGTCTTGGAAACAGGATAAAGCAGCTCACCTAATACCTTATGGGAAAAGTAGGAAATGTGCAGATCAGGCAAAGCTTGCTCTTCCCCATTCCTATATAACAAGTTAAGAGCATAGCTTATAACAATAAGCAAAAAAGGGTGGTTATTTTGTTTTTTCCAGCAATTAGGAATGCAATGTGCTTTAAATATCTGCTGCACTTTAAGAATATATTAAATAATACTTGATTACTACATCCTTCTCACCCCCATGGTTAATGATACTTTCTTGTGAATAAAGAATATTTATAGTGAGTATCATTGAAAGACTATGTAATTGCTAATGCTTTAGCAAAAGGGCTTGTTCTTCTTCAGCTATATAAAGGCTTGTAGTGGGTTGTAAATACTAACCTTTTCCATATCGTTAATAAGATTTCTTTAATATTCTACTATCCTTTTATATTTTCAGTGAATATATTGTCAGAATTAATAATCTGCCTTGTGAACTAAACTCAGAATGAAGAATCTCTGGGTCTCCAGATGTTGCTGAGCTAGGGTTATATATAAATGGCGGGGGGGGGAATGCTCCATTGGAATGTTCAAGTGAGCTGCATTCCAGCGGAACAAAATTCAAAAATGGGTGCTCATATTCTGACAGAGTAAAACCTGAAGCACAGAGTGCGGTTTCTTGATTCCTTCTCATTCCAAGAGTGGTTGAAGTAGCAATCCATTCTGACTTTTACTTGGCCATCCAACTTGCAGTAATGGAGATGATTTTTAAAACATGTTTTAAAATATTAAAACTGAAAAAAGAAACAAGAACATACAAAACTACATCTACAGACATACATTTATCAATAAATTGAAGCCATTATGCATTATAGTTATCCGTAGCTTATCTGTATTAATCAGTTCTGCAAACCACTGAATAGCTGGAGCCGTGTGTTTGTCTTTCCAATGCTGAACTGGAAGTCCATTTTCCTTGTCCAGAAGTCAACTCCCATGTGATAAACTTCAAAAGAATATAAACATCTAAAAATTAACGTCTCCAAGTTGGGTAATACATGTAATTGCTCCTTACCAAAATGGAACAATATATTTAAATGAAGCATTAATTTCACTGCATCTCCAACAACCTAAATGCAGTGAGGTCATTTCTAAAATATTATTTCCAATATTTATTGTTGTATGATTTATTCATCTTGGCAATTGTTGGTATAATTATATACCACCTGTGAAACAACTTGTACCAGTGTTCCCTTAGATTGTAGCTTGGTGTAAATTTTATTTTTTCCCTAAATTTTCCTGTTGTTCCCTTGTGAACTTTGAAATTTTGCATCCATTTTATCATACAGTTATTTGCTCTTTCTCCGTATCATATTTAAGTAGCAATTTGTAAATCCATCCTAATAAATTATCTTGATTCTGTATAAATATTTTAAATTCTGTCATCTTTCTCAGGGTCCCTCCTGCTTTGAGACTGATTTTTATTTTTTTTCCAGTTATTTGCAGATACATTAACTATGGTAGATTTCTTCCTTCATTAAGCAATTCTTGTTGTGTACTTAATCTGTTTCTTGAGTCCCAGTGTATCGTGTTGGCAGTTGTTCCGGTCAGACTGTTGAAGCTCTCCCTGGTTCTCTCCAACAGCAGCAGCATCTAGGAACGATTCTTGACTGAGCCAGGTGTTGCCATTTTGCACTAGCATTCTGCTCTTCCACATCATGCCATCTGGTCTGATGGGGATAGTCAATGTGCAGGTTGGCTTAGGAGGAAACTTCAGCCCCAATCTCATGACCAAAAATAGCCCAATCACAGCAGTTGGAAGAGTTGAAAAGTTGCTTCTTTTTTAAAAAGAACTTTATTAATTTTCAGAATATAATTAAAATGCAGAATATAGAGCAGATTGATTACAGAACTAAAGAAAAAAGAAAAACTATAAAAGTGCAGAACAGAAGGAGAGCAGAAACAGAAAGTGACTGCTGATCTTCTCCAATACAGATATGAATACATAGAGATTATAGTCTCTTACCATTAGTTAAACCTTAGTAACATTATTTCTACCAAATCGAACCATTTAATCATTGAAAAGTTGCTTCTTGAAATAGCTAAACTTTGTTCAGAGATCAGAACAGTGATTCCGATGTTCAAATAAAATACTTAAAATATGGGTGCTTTCTTCTCAGTTTGGGGCACTCAAAAAGAGCTCTTCCATGCTTGAAACGTTTCAAGGTTAAAAGTGTTTTGCATAGCTCTATGCTGAATTAGAATTTCCCACTTTCTGCACTAGTGGCCCTGCTACTGGGGACTTGTAATTCAAGCAACAAAGGAAGGCATACAGGTTCCCCATCCTTAATCTAAGTAATCCCAGTGTAATTTACAGGAGGAAATTCAATTAAATAACAGTATTATCAAATATATAGTGTAAAATACTATAATTTAATGGGCAGCTAAGAGGTTATTGGGAGGAAACTTCTCGCAGGTATTCTTGTGCTGCTGCTACAGTACTGCAGGGAATCGTCACAAGCCGGTTGCTGGTAGCCTCTCCCAGAAAGTGTAGGTGTGACTGTGACTTGGATGGAGCTGCTCATGCTTACCAGCTGGTTTTTGGCTCCCATATGGTCTTGAGAATGGATTTGAATCACAGATTGGCTATGTCGGTATAGAAATAAGTAGATAAAACATATTCATACTGCTGGTGTACATGACTGGATATATGCACTGGGTTTTTTACTTTTCTCTGAATAGTAGGTCTCTGTGCAGATTACAGATTGCTTCAGAGAACTAATCTTTAATGAGAACCAAGAAATTCTGTAGTTTATGTCTTGTTCTTTTACAACAGGTCTTCTGTAGTAATAAAACTTGATCTACATCTTCTGTCAACCCCAATTTTTTCTCTTCAGTCTTGACAAATAATTACTGATTATTTTCCTTATAACTTCTCTCTTTCACTCTATTATTATCCTTTTTTCAGTCACTGGTGAGATGGAAATTACAGGAAAGGTATAACCCCCTCTTAAAATGTTTATATTTTTCTTGATGAATTCTTCCAGTTATTCTCTTCTTTTCCGACTTAATTCAGGGGCGCAAAGGAACAGGCTGTACAGATTTAACTAGTGTTGTATTTTCACCTTTTTTATCACTTGCAACCTAGCACTTAATGAATCACGTCTTCTGAAGTTAGAATGTTTGGGTGAACCCTTTTCAGAAACCCTAAAAAAAAAATCTCAGCATCTAAAGTAATAATATTTCTAGTTGCAATAATCTGTAAATTTTTGAGATAGTTTCTTTTGGTTGTTCTAAATAGCGAACTATTAAATTCTTGAAATTGGTATAATGCTATGTTGCTGAAGCTCTAATATTTCTATTGTCCAAAAGAGATTTGAGTTGATAGCAAAAGAGCCATGGTAACTTACCACCTATTCATTGCTCTATCTGATCTTTATTGAGAGGTTCCCTATTACTTTAAAAATCTTTTAATCTATATTGTATTCTCCCAAAAATTTCATTTTAGACAAACGATAATGATTATCCTGATCTATATATGTTACTAAGGAGTTAAGGGAGAAGTATCCTTTATCAAAGATATGTATTTACTCTTCCAAATTTGAAGCATCATTTTAGTGAAAAAAATTTCAATCTGTTTTATTCTAGAAAAATATTTTGGGTGAAAAAAAATTGATTTATAAAATTATTTGGCTCTAATTTAGTTTTACTCTGGATCCATTGTTTGGAAGAGACTTCCATAATAAATGGAATCATATGCCCTAACTGTGCTGCTTGTATAAATGTATTATTCAAATTGGGCATGCCCAGTTTCCCTGCTTCTGAGGTCTATATAAAACCCTTTTATTTATTCTCAGTTTTTTTCCATGAAAGCAGCTTTCTTTTTCTTTTCTTTTCTTTTCTTTTCTTTTCTTTTCTTTTCTTTCTTTCTTTCTTTCTTTCTTTCTTTCTTTCTTTCTTTCTTTCTTTCTTTCTTTCTTTCTTTCTTTCTTTCTTTCTTTCTTTCTTCTGCCAATGTCTTAATACCTGTTCTGGAATTTCCACTGGGAGGCATTGAAATAGAAAATTGAACAGTGCAAGGATTTTCATTTTTATCACTGCAATTTGCCCTAAAACGTTGAAATGTTTTGAAGCCGTTTTTCATTTCTTTGTTTAATTTCTTCCATGTTGGTATATAATTATTAGTAAAAAATTTATTAATGTTTTGGTAATAGTGATGCCTAAATATTTTACAGATTTATACACTATTGAAATCCCTAAAACTGTAGAAATTGCCTTTTGAATTTTGGGGGGGTGTATGAAAAAACATCAGATGTGATTCGTGAAAATTAACTGATAGTCCTGACCCCTCTGCAAATTCCTCTGACTCCTTCTTAATATAGTAAACTGAATGGGAAGCATTTGAGGGAGTCTGAACCATATTATCTGCAAATAGATTTAAATGATACTTCTCTCCCCTCTGAGATGTCCAAGCTTTTTTGTAAGTTCTTTGACTCTGTGGTATGTTGGGGTCCCTGGTAACGATACAATTGAACAAAGAGGTATGTCGGGCTTGTGTATGTTTGGGTGTCCATAGAAGCAAGGGAGGAGGGGTCCACTGTTTTTCATCCGCTATTGTTCTTCTTTTGTGTTTAGACCTTTCTAAGTTAGGTCATTGAGGGTTCTCTTGATCAGGTTGTTTAATCCCATATTGGGTTGGTGTTTACAGGGATATTGGTTTCTCGGTCCTCCAGGAATTCTTTGGCTTTTTGTACGAATTGTGTTCTGTCAGTGGTAACCATAGTTCAGCCCTCATCTGCTGGGAGGATGGTGATGGTTTGGTCCTCCTCTAGTTTTTATACAGCTTCATTAATTTTTCAAAATACAATTAAAACACAAAATACAGAATATAGAACAGATAGAATACAAGTCTAAAAAAGAAACAAGAAAAACTAAAACAGTGCAAGAATAGATAGAAAAATATAAAAGATAGGTGACTTCTGACCTTTTCCAGCACAGATATAAAAGCATATCTCTTGCTATTAATTAAACATTTAGTAACGTTATTTCTCTAAAATCAAGACATTTAATCATCAAAACCCAAAATCAGAACTTCATTTTTTTCCATTACAAGCAAATATTCCAAAAGCGGCTTCCAAATAGAAACAGATCTAGTTACAGTTATTTTCTCTTATCAGTGCTGTCAGTTTAGCCATTTGCGCCAGTTCCGTTAACTTAGTCATCCAGTCCTCCATTGAGGGAATTCGTGCATCCTTCCATCGGAACATATAAGAGTCTTGCTGCTGTTATCATATATAAGAACAGAGTTCCATGTTGCTTCTCAAACTGTTGATCCATCAAACCCAAGAGAAACAGCTCCCATTTCAGTTCACCTTGAGAATCTTTTGAATAATAGTACAGACTTGATTCCAGAATTTCTTCTCTTTTCCACAAGTCCACCATAAATGGTTCAAAGTTCCTTCATCCTGTAAACATTTCCAACAAACATTTGATACCCCATTATATATTTTGGACATCATTTTATAAAAATTCTCTTTCAAATTATAATCCAAAGTAAATTTCAAACCTTTGTTCCACATATTCTCCCATTGTTCAAGCATAATATTATACCAAAATTTTTAGCCGATTTAATCATACAGTCTTTAACATATTCATTTTCTAAATTCAGTTGCGACATTTTATACACTTTTTTAATAAGATGCTCGTTTGTACAACGTTCCATTTCAAATTGTTTTTTCATTAACAAAATTATATACCTTATCCAAATTAAACCATTCTGACAGTTGTGCAAAATTAAAACAGTTGCAAATATGACCTTCCAGTTCTAGTTGTTCCCTTGTTTCAAGTTTAGGTACACCTTCTTCAAAATTCAGCAACTCTGCATTTCTCAACCAGCTTGGTTTGCCTGCCACTTCACTTCTAAAAAAAGCTTCTTGAGGGGACAACCACATAAGGCCATTAGAAGACAATATTGGTATGATAAAGCTAACATTAAAGATTTTAAAAATCATTTTGTTAGGCATGCCATACATACTGAGGATTTGGTCCTCCTCTAGCTTTTTGAGGGCTGCTCTGTCCTCTGCTTTGTGTTGGTTCTGATTCTATGTTCTTCTGGCCTGTATTTCTGAATTTCTGAAATCTGTGTCCTT
Source organism: Candoia aspera (assembly GCF_035149785.1). Lineage (NCBI taxonomy): Eukaryota > Metazoa > Chordata > Lepidosauria > Squamata > Candoiidae > Candoia > Candoia aspera. The sequence goes on along the minus strand of NC_086153.1, from coordinate 237,030,858 downwards.
GGCAGAAACCAGGCCAGTTCAAAATACTGATAAGCTGTGGGAAAGATAAGCAATCTGTGGGCCTAAACTTCATTTAGTGGTCTCCAGTGTATCCTAGGTCACATCCCTGAAAGTCTGGGGGAATGCTGTATGCTATCAGCTTACCAAAGTATATTTTCATATGTTTCTGCTCTGTTATTCCAATGTATTCCTGACTCTTAAGTTTTGAGCAATTCAGGGCAGTACGATTTGGAAAAGCAGGGGTCTCCTGCTATGTAGTGTTTGGCCACTTTCTCTTGCTGCTCTGTATAACTTCTAAAGTATCTACATTGTGATGCTGAATTCTTATTTTGTAAAGACATCAGTGCGGTAAGGGCCATCCCATGTTAAAATGTCTAAAAATGGTAATTTGATTAACTGTGTTTTTCAGAGTTCAATATCATTGTGTACTCTTCTAACAATTTGATGCTCCTTTGATCTCTGTAGGACTGATCAACAAACCATTCTAGCAGAGGCATCTGTTAATGGCCCTGTATGATATGTGATATTGACTGATGGTAACTGAAGAATATGAACTGATTTCAAGGATACAATTCTTGAGGATTTCATCTAGAACCTATTGGAGCCAGTCACTGCTGCATTTAACTTCACAAGTGATCAGGACCAGCGACATTTATATTCTAGATTTTGAGACATTGTACAGAAATTCATAAGTGTAAAAATTGCACATTGAAGAATACCAAGAAATTTTTGCGTATGTTTATATTGTATTGTTCTAAATGATGGGTGATTGTGAAATAAGAACTTGCCACCCAAGTAACATTAGTAATGATATTATAGTTAAAAATGGCTGTAAGAATAGTTTTATATAAAAAAGTGAATACACAAATCTAATGTATTTGAGGCATACTATTTGACAATTAGTGACCAAAGTATGTAGCAATTTTCATAATTTTTCACCCAAAACATTTTTAAGTCTTTCTTTCATTTTGGCAAATAATTATCCAAATGCAATGCCCTTTAAATGTTTGGTTGCTTTAGATTTAAAACAATGATTTAAAAAGAATTTTGGTGTTTGACATTTTACAGCAGGTAATTGTTTTCTGTATTGTTTAAACCAGATCAAAATGTAAGTCTATCGGTAGAGATTTTAAGTATTTATTACTACAGCTTAGTTGACAGATTGATGTTACTGTAAAGCCATATGTTCTGTTAAGTCTTGTTTGCTTGAAACAATACCTTACAGGTGAAACACTAGAATATTTTGAAGTGCACATGGCTTGTTGTGTATTTTTAAGTGACTCACCTTTTTTTAACCCATTCACCAAGATGTACTTTAATTCAGAGCATCATAAAATTACCCATTTTGAAACAATCTTCATATTTAAAACACTGTAATCCTTTTGACAAATCAAACAAATATAACAAATGCCCATGCTGCTCTTGTAATTAAAGTTCATGTTTTAAAGATGTAATGTCTTTAAATATCCAAATTGGGCACTTGAGCATGTTAATTGTTATATTTTCACTGTTTTGATCTGTGTGAAGATTTCATTTGTAAGTTTTAAACCAGTTTTTTTTCATAACTGGGTTGTGTATATATATATAGTGATTATGGAAACTAATTGTAATTTATAATTTTCTATGTCATAAAATTCCAACCACCTTTTCAAACAGAAGCAATATAATGTATATTGCCACATTCTCTGGTGGAAGGGTTAAAGAACATCTCTTGCACTTTTAGGTGCAAATCCACTTTTATTTCTTTCAAAAGAAGTTATTCATGTATTTTTACATCATTTGTTTTCCTGACCAGTATTTAAAAGCCAAAAGGATACTCTAAACAATGGCCAATGATTTATTTTAGAAAGTGTCCCAAGCTATGTGCCTAATACTACATTGCATACAGAAATAAAAACAAATGTATACTGGTACTTTTTATTCTTTCATTACTTCTACATACATATATAGCCATCACTATTGTGTTAGAATAAGCATTGTTGTGTGAACCTCACAAAGAGGGTAAGGAATAATGAATGAAAGAAATTAAAGGTAGGAGATAAGAGAAATTCAACTAAACCTAATTTATATCAACAGCATTCACTGTACTTCTTATCTTTCTATCCTTGCCCACTGTTCTTATTCTCACCATGACAGTGCACTCATCCATACATGCTATTTGCTCTTCAGATTTGGTAAAGATAATCTCCTTCAGGTAGGCTCAACGTCTAAGGACTGTAGACATCCATATAGGCTTTTTGGCAACAAAATGAATGTGATGCTTTCAAGATGCTTTTCCAACTCATTCTCATCCATAGCCCACAAATTCCAGATGCTTCTAGTTCCAAATACAAACTGGGTCCCATCATTAGTTTTTCAGACTCATTCAAAGTCTCCTGCCTTAATTCAGATACTAAGGTGCACGTGTACAAGCTACATATATTTTGCCTACTAAATGTAGGATACCTTATAGTTTGGTTGCTGTGGGGAAGGTTCTCAGAAATCCAGAGAGATGTAACTGAAGCTACATGGTCTTAAAGTAGATGCATAATATTTATTTACATGTTTCAGAATGATTGATGATCAACATGTAATGTCTGTAAGAATTAGTTACTTGCCTATAATGGTGGTTTCTCAAGTGGTCATAAGTGAATTTTCATACATTGGTTTTTGCAAATCATCAAAAAGTTTTGGGAATGTTCCAGAGCTACAGAGTTTTGGAGAAGGCCTCTGCCATTTCTTCAGTTCTAAAGACTGCAGAAGAGTCTGAATCAAGGTGAAACATTCTCCATAAGACAGAGAAGGGGGGGTATGAATATTACCACTTCTGTAACATCTGTAACATTACAGAATATTACCAACAAGTAACCCTCACAGTCCAACATAGTTTTGTAATCCAGACACATGGGCATAACAAGCTATTTTATCTGGCAGCAACTACGAATGCTAAGGATAAAACTTCATGATTGAACATGATATTTCACCAAGATTCAAGCCCAACTGGTATAAACAGGTGAACTTAGAAGTGGAAGGGGCTATTTAGGCCACTGAGCCCAGCTCCTTGCAGGAATCCAAATTAAAGTATTCCTGATGGATGGCTGTCTAGCCTCTGCTTGAATATATCTATTCATCATCATGTTGGGTAATGGACTGTTAATTTTTTTTTTCCTAACGTATCAGAATATGAATTCTAACTTAAATCTATTCCACGTTCTGTTCTCTGGGATGATAAAGACCAGGACTTGGCCAGCTGTGTGACATCCATTCAGGTACTTGTAGGACAATCTAACCCCAGTCTTCAGAAGGCTGAACATTCCTGGTCCCTTTAGTTTCTTCATAGTATATAGTTTATAGGACTTTGTTCAACATTATTGCCCTTCTCTGAATTGGTTCCAGTTGAATTTTTAGGATAATGCCCAGAACTAGTTAAAATACTTGAATGTGGCAAGACCAATGCAGTATAAACATCCCATTATTTGGAAATGATGCTTCTGTTGATGCAACCTAAAATTTATTTGCCTCTCTTGCAGCCGCATCATACTCCTGACTTGGCTACAATTTGAAGTTCTTTCTCACAAATATTACAGATGCAGCAAATACCAGGTAAGGGAAGCCCTTTAGAGAACTTGCCACAGTCTTGCAGAATAAACCCTGAGCTCTGTAGGGTGCAACCCTGTTGGCTTTCTCATAACAAAGCCTGATAGTCGTTGCTACCCATTTTGAGAAATATTGCACAGAAACTAGATAGCCTTATGAGGGCCCTGCTATCAAATAAATTGTAGGATCTTTTAGAGGATTTTTTTAAAGTATGTCTAGTTAGTCTTGAATCATAAAAGTGTTCCTGCTAAAATTTGTCACATGTTTGAAAAACCAAAAGATGAAATGGGTCTAGGCCAGTTGTTTCAACGGTATTAGGAATAATGGAAATAAGCCACATAAAGGACTAAAAAGTGCTGTCCTCTAGCAGAAAGGTAGCTCCCCACTTCATCGAGAAAGGTGCTGCAAATTGAAGCATCTGAAGGGTGATGTGTAACCACCTCTTAAGCTGACAAAAAGCTGTGTTAGACAAATATGAAGGGTGGTGGCTGAAGTTGGCAATGCAAAGGGTAGCATCCAGAGTCAGTACCAAAAGCCTATGGAATTAAGTAGGAATAAACAGATCCCAAAATCAGGAAAAGCACAGTGTTTAAGGACCACAGCATGGCTATAAGCTAGACTAAAAGGGAGTACCTAAAATCAATGAGTCTTCCTTCCAACTGTAGAACAGAGCTACTGCCAATATGAATGTGGAATCAAATTATAAAAATAAGCATATTCTATTCCCTGCCCAGTCTGATGGTGAAAGCCACCAGGAAGGTGACAGGAGGCTAGGATAGGGCAGTGGTAAATGCATCCTTGAGGGAAGGGATGGTGCCACTGGTCTGAAAGTGACTATCATGTAGAGGACTAGAAGAGTATTCCATTGCTAGTTCTGAACAGGGTTATTCTCTCTCATTTAGAACTGGTCTGCGATCAGTCAAACCTTACAGTCACAGGCAGATACAAATTAAATAGAAATTTAAAATGTAAGGCTAAAAAGAAAAGAAATTAGTGTTTCAGACATTCCTGCTCACAGGAAAAACATAATAAACTATCAGAAAACGGAAGTACTAGTGTTATCTTGAAATCATGAAATTCATAACTGGCAAATTAATGGAAATGCTGTAAGAACAGATTAGCATTTATAAATATCTTCAAGGCCTCACTATCTTGGAGAGAAATTATTTTTATAACTGGCAACTGTTATTCAGCAGAACTCCTCAGCTATCTTGAGATTTTTCTATTTGAAGGCAGCCCACTGTATCCTGCAGCTAGAAGAGCCATACTGACCAAAAAGGATGCAACCACACCCAAGGACATTGGGCACACTGAGAATCCTGGATTTCTGAGGCACTACGAGAACAGTTGGAGCCTTGCCCTTATAGGCATGCTACAGCAGGGATGGGGCTCCACCAAAAATCTCTAGTTCTGGAAAAGCCTTGACAACTTACTACTGCACAAGTCCTGAAACCCATGTGTGCATCCCTTTGATTTAATTTCCCCAAACATTACACTGTACCGGATCCATTTCTCTCCCCTTCCTCTACTTCTGAGAGGCCATCTTGCTATTTTTTTAAGGGAGGCATTTATATCCACACTTCTTCCAAAGTTAAATGATTATGTTTAAAATTACAAAGCAGTCCTAACCTCTTTTCAGAATGATCTGTACTTGCAATTTGTAAGGACAGAAACTGAAATAAACAGTACTGTTTCTGGACTTGGTTGCATTTGATGGCATGGTGAAGATTCATTGGTTTAGGATGCCATCACTTTTTATGCCCATCCTCCATGTTCCCTTCGAAGCTTTTTGAGCTCAGATATCCCAAGTTACCATATCCCAAGGCTCATATAGACTATTCCTTTAAACTCCCCTAAGTGCATTTGGGGTCATGAAAGAAATAAGGCTTTGCAATTAGTTGGTCCTTGTGACGATGAAAGGTTCAAGCAGCTGGGTCTATGCATGTTTTACCAAGAAGGATATCTTACGATGGATTTAAAATATGTTACCAATTTAGTCTGATTAATTCTTCATCTCCATTAAAATATTTTTACCTTGTGTTTTTTAGACATCCTCAAAACATACATCATTCTGTTGTACAAAAACTTGTGCTATGTTAATTGTTAAAAGGCTATTTTAACAATTAACTTTTTTTTTGCTGTTTAAAACAACCAGTCAATAATAAATTTCAGTATGCAAAAACAATATGAATGAAAATCGTTTTTGCTTCATAATGATAGAAATATTTTCAAAATCACAGAGGCTTAAAATCAGTTCAGAATTTATTAGAGAAGTTGTAACAACTAAAATAACATCAAATATTTCTAAAGTCTTAAAACAATTTCAGTGGTCCCTTTTGGTGTTTTTTATTAGCAGTTTCATCTAAGTAACATTTTGTAAAAGATTAAAAAGTGAAAACTTTTCACAGAAAGCTAATTAATAAAAAAATGATTTCACCAAGGACTTGACAGCACTCTTTAATATCTAGTTTCTGTGCAAAATGTTGCATCCTTACTCTGTGAGGCTGGAACATACTTGCTTTTCATTCAACTCTTCTTAAGCTGGAGGTTTGGGAGCTTACATAAGTATATTCCTGTGTAAGGAAAAAAAATTAACATCTTGAATGCATTTCTTGTACCATAAAAATCTAATTCATCAAATGTATAATTAGATATTTATTTTGAGATTAACCATTTATGTAGTGAAAGCCATAAGACTTAAATAAATCTACAGGCATACTTTCTTAAGAAGCATAAGGCTAAAACAGGAAATACTGCATTTAGTAATGTAACAGTGAACATGGCAATGAATTAATTAACAGTGAATAAACAATAAAGTGAAATGCCATCACAGTTTCTCCTTGTTCTGTGCTAATTATGAAGAGCTGGCCATTACTGGAATACAGATAGTACGGAAGGCCCAGAAGCAGTGTGTAAGGAGAGAGCAGCAATGGGCCAAACACAGGGAAGGAAAGTAGAGGAAGAATTTCATTATCTGAAAATGCTGAAAGAACAGAACAAGAAACATTTGGTGCCAGAAACTCATTAAACTGACTAATTTGCTTAATATCCAAATTGCAAAAGAGAACAATCAGCTATCAAAGGCAATGGGCAGATCAAAACATAGATTTGGCAGTGAGATTTTCCTGAAGATTTTTAGTGGAGGATTACCAGGAGGAAGAAGAGATGAGGAATAAAAGTTTAGAGAAGATAGTTTCAAATTTAGCAGTGAAGGAAGCAAGGATCTGAACTGACATTAAGAACAGTGGAGATAGGCTTCCATTGGGGAATATGACTACTTGAGTGGTTCACCTTTTGAGCTGAGCTGGCAAGGCAGCACTTTTGGGGCTCAGGCAGGAGCCCAAAGCATTCTCCAGAGCAAAGGAGAATCCAGGAAATCATCCCACTTGTCCTCTGGATGGCTGTTCCTCGCAAGCAGATCGCGAAACAGAATTCCAGCGATCAATGGGTAAGTGGAGCGGCTGGGCGGTGGGGCTGTCGTCTTTTTCAAGACTGTGTCAAAGCCAGAGCACGGACATTAGAACTGATCGCCCCATTTCTAAAACGCTTTACTATTTGTCTACTTTTCTGTTTAAGAGTCTTTCTTCAGCACAGAGAAGTGTATACCCTTGGTCGTTATTTTTGGGGGATTATTTTTTAATTGACTTCATTTTGGAATTTGTGATTTGTTTATTCAGCACAAGGACCAAAGCTGAGACTATTGGCTGCTGTTGTTTTTTTTAAGAGACAAAAAGAAATTTGTATGGATGTTTTCTTTTTTCTTTGATGAATCTGCACTGTTGGAGCTGGATCTTGCCTTATTGATGTTCCTGTGGGAAAGTGGCTTGTTATCATAATTTCCCTCTGGGCTGATTGGTCTGGATAAACGACAGTAATTGGAGAACTTTCCCTTGTCTTATTGGAGTTTTACTTTGACTCTCATTTTCAGAGTCTTTTGCTTATATTTTGCCTGTACTTTGCATTTTGAGACACTAGAGGGAGCCAAGGACCATGGCAATGAGAAGAGTACAAGGGTGAGCCTCAAAAAACATGTTTGAGGAGCTCACTGTTAAGGTCACTCAATCTACTGAAAATAAATTCTTGGAATTGGAGAAAAGATTGGATGCTGAGCTGGAAAAGACTGCTGCAGATGTTAAGTAAATGACAGTGGATGTTTTAGAAAATAAGAGGGAGACCAGAGATTTGGAGAGAGAAAGAGAACTGGACAAGTTTGCATTGCTTGAGCTTAGAGAAAAAGAATTCTGTTTAAGACTTCAGGGGGTCCCGGAAAAGGGAGACTAGGATATAATGGAAAAGATATCTCAAGCACTGGCAGTTACTAAAATGGGAGGAAGAAAGGATGGAGGAGGAGTTGGATAAAGTCTTTCTTTTTAAGATATGCAACAATGAATAAGAAACCAAGAGATGTTCTAGTACATTTTGTCAGGAAAAGAACAAGGGATCAAGTTTTGCAAACTCGTTTTGACACAAGACTAAGAATTGACAATGTGGATATAATTATTTTAAAAGAACTTCTTGTTAGGATTTTATTGATTGATTGATTTGATTTGATTTCTATAGCCGCCCATCTCAGCAAGTGACTCTGGGCGGCTTACAACAATAAAACTATAAAACAATTAAAACAATTACAATTAAAACAGTTAAAATATAAAATAAATACAAAATAAATATACATGGCTGCCAAGTGAGCAATGTATGGATGTTAATACAGCCAAGAGACGGGACCATCCACACGCTCGAGGCCCCAGGCCATGGCACAAAGCCAGGTCTTCACGGCCTTACGAAAGGCCAACAGGGTCGGGGTCATCCTAATTTCTGGAGGGAGGATGTTCCAGAGGGCAGGCGCTACGGAGGAGAAGGCACGCCTTCTAGTTCCCGCCAACTGACACTCCCTGGCTGACGGGACCCACAGCATGCCCAACCTACCAGTTCAAATTGGACAGGCAGAAACAACGGAGAAGGAAGTCACTTAGGTAACCCAGCCCCAAGCCATGAAGGGCTTTAAAGGTGACAACCAGCACCTTGAATTGCACCCGGAAGCACACCAGCAACCAATGCAGCTCCCGTAGCAGTGGTGTTACATGTGTCGAGTACCCGACACCATTTACTATCCATGCAGCTGCATTCTGCACCAGTTGAAGCTTCCGAATGCTCTTCAAGGGCAGCCCCATGTAGAGCGCATTACAGTAGTCCAGATGGGAGGTCACGAGCGCATGAGTGACTGTGAGCAAAGCCTCTCGGTCTAGGAATGGGCGCAACTGGCACACAACCCGAAGGTGTGCAAAGGCCCTCCTAGCCACAGCTGCCACCTGCTCTTCAAGCAGGAACCGTGAGTCTATGAGGACCCCCAGATTGTGCACCGGGTCTGTCTGGGGCAGTGCAACCCCATCCAAGACCAAAGGTGGAAAAACCTTAGCACCAGGAGGTCCACAAACCCAAAGCCATTCTGTCTTCCTTGAGTTGAGTCGAAGCCCATTGCACCCCATCCAGGCCCTTACAGCCTCCAGGCGCTGGGTCAGGACATCCATAGCATCACTAAAACTGAATATCATCAGCTATTGATGGTATCTTAGCCCAAACCATCGGATCACCTCCCCCAATGGCCTCATGTTGTCCTGACTCCCAGGAAACACTCTGAGACAGGGAACTGTTCTCTAATGTTTTATTGCTAATACATAACAGTAATCCTAACAAACTGAACAAGCGTGGGAAAAACCCAGCCATATAAACCCGCAGGTTAAGGCGGTCCCAATCTGTGCCTCTTGGAATGGCTCACCAATTCCTCAGTGCTATGCATGCGCTTAACAGTCTGGAAAGGAGCCCCCTGCTCGCCATCCTTACTCATGACACATGTAGATGTTAAATAGGAGAGGGGAGAGAACTGAGCCCTGAGGCACCCCACAGAGTAGGGGACATGGGCTGGACCTTTCCCCCCCTATCAACACCAACTGGAACTGACCCCGGAGGAAGGAGGAGAACCAGCACAACACTGTGCCACCCACCCCCAACTCCCAAAGCCGGTCCAGAAGGATACCATGATCGACGGTATCGAAGGCGGCTGAGAGGTCAAGAAGAGCGAGAATGGTTGCACTGCCCCCATCCCACTCCCGCTCCCACCAGAGGTCATCTAAGAGTGTGATCAATGCCGTCTCAGTCCCATAACCCGGCCTGAATCCTGACTGAAAAGGGTCATTTTAAGGAAAAGAAAAGAATGCTCTTCTTTGACAGATGTTTTGAAAGAGAGCAAGATTGCATTTCGCTGGGATAAGTTAGAAGGTGTAATTTTTACTTATCAACAGCAGAGATTTAGATTAAACTCCATTCCAAAAGCCAAGGATTTCCTTGCCAAATATGGGGCAGATCTGGAACAACGGTCTGTGGAGGATGAACAAAAAACTTCATGAGTTTACCAACAGGTAGAGGATACTGAACAGGATGTGGAGATTGGAGACACATCTAAAGACTTTGATGGATTATTTGCCTAGAAATGGAGTACAAATATATCACTTGGAATATAAATGGAGTGAATGCTTCTCAGAAAAGAAAGAAGATTTTTCACCATTTGAGGAAATTAAATTACGATGTGATATGACTACAGAAAACTCACATAAGAAAAAAAGATGTTAAATATTTGACAAATAAATCTCTGGGGGAAGAATTTGTTTCTGCAGGCTTGAAAAAGACTAATGAAGTTGTTGTACATGTTAAACCACAATTGAAACCATGGCTTTTAATTTCTGATGAACATGGCAGATACGTGGCAGTTGAAGTAGAGATGCAAGGACTTAAATCGATAATAGTTGGAGTATATGTGCCAAATGAGAACAGAGGGAAGTTCTTTAAACATCTTATGGAACAACTGCCACAATTTTCATATCAGAATTGGTGTTTGTTGGGAGATTGCAGTAGAGTAGCTTCCTTACTTATAGACAGAACTTCAAGTAAGGAAATTAAACAAGGAAAACTACCAAAATCCTTTTTTGACTTGATTGACAACTTGGCCTTGGTGGACTCTTGGAGTGAGAAGAATGGAATGGCGATAGAATATACTTTTTTTTTCTGAAAGACAAAAGTCTTTTTCAAGAATTGACATGATATGAATTTCAAAGAATTTGGCTAATAAGATTCTTAAACTGGGTATTTTACCTAAGATTTTCTCTGACTGTAACCCAGATAGCTTCGTAATCAAAAGAAATCCTACCATCTTTAGGTAGAGATTAAACAAAGCAATATTACAAAAAGAATAGGTGGTGGAAGATTGTAAAAGGAGGTTAAATTAATTTTTTAACAATAATTTGGATAAAGGAGCTGACTTAAAGACTGTCTGGGACACTAGTAAAGCTGTTATGAGGGGCTATTTTATTCAGTACGATCGTGACTTAAAAAAGAAATCCCAAGAAAAAAATGTGGACTACATTGAAACAAATTAAAATAAAAGAGACTGAGTTACAGAAAACGCCAGTTGATTTTAATCTTTTATATCAAACGTTTACATCAACTATCTATGTTAATGTTGAGAGAAATAGAGACTAAATTGAACTATGTTAAACAAAGACATTTTGAATTAGCAAATAAACTAGGGAGAAGGTTAGCTTATTTATTAAGGGAAGAAAGAGAAAAGAAAATCATATTTATTTATTAAACAAATTTACATGGCTGCCCAACTCACACACAGTGACTTTGGGCAGCTTACAAAATTAAAATCCACAATATAAAAACTCGTCAACCCCCCACCCTCCCACAGCGGCTACAACACAATAAAATCAACCACTTGATCAGCTCCATCTCAGTTAGGGGTCCCCAGGCCTGCTGACAGAACCACATTTTAAGGGCCTTTCAGAAAAGCATCAAGCTGGGGGCCAATCTAATCTTCGGGGGAGTGATGTTCCACAAGGAGGGAGACACCACGGAGAAGGCTTTTTTTCGTGGTCCCACTAGATGAACTTAACATACCCTGCCTCCTTGCTCTGGTAGGCTGGGTAGATGTGATTGGGAAAAGGAAGTCCTTCAGATAACCAGGCCCCAAGCCATGTAGGGCTTTAAAGGTGATAACTAGCACCTTGAACTGGACCTGGAAGCAAATCAGCAACCAATGCAGCTCCCGCAAAAGGCGACACGGACACAAATCTAGACTTGTGCAAAACTCTCCAGGCCGCTGCATTTTGAACCAACTGAAACTTCCAGATACTCTTCAAAGGCAGCCCCATGTAATCCAATAGTCCAAACAGGAGGTGACTAGAGCATGGTGACTGTAAAAAGGGCATGGTGGTTCAGGAATGAGTGCAACTGGTGCACAACTCGCAGTTGTGCAAAGACCTTCCTGGCCATGACTGCCACCTGCTCCTCGAGCAGGAATCACGAGTTCAGGAGAACCCCCAAACTGAGCACCAGGTCTGTCTGGGGCAGTGCAACCCCATCCACAACCAAAGATGGTAATTCTCCAAGAAATAAGGAGCCCTAAGCCCAAAGCCACTCCATCTTTCCAGGGTTCAGTTTCAGCCTGTTGTGCCCCATCCATACCTCAACAGCCTTCAGGCACCAAGAAAGGGCAGCTGTGGTATCACTTAACTTACCATGGTCAGAGATGTACAATTAAGTATCATCAGCATACTGATGATATCTCACCCCATGGTGATGGATGATCTCACCCAGTGACTTCATGTAGATGTTAAACAGGAGCAGAGAAAGTACTGACCCCCGTGGAACCATGCAAAGCAGGGGCCACCATTTGGACCTCTTACTCCCAATCAACACCGACTGAAAACAGCCCCAGAGGAAGGAGGTAAACCAAGATAACACAGTGCCCCCCACTCCCAACCCCTGGAGCTGTTCCAGAAGCTTACCATGGTTGATAGTATCGAAAGCTGAGAGGTCAAGCAGAGCTCCTGCTCCCACCAGAGATCATCAAAAAGCACAACCAATATTGTTTCCATCCCATACCCGGGCCAGAATCCCAACTGAAAGGGGTCCAAATAATCCATTTCATCCAGGATCCTCTGGAGCTGCATTGTGACCACCTTCTCAACAACCTTCCCCAAAAAGGGAAGGTTGGAAACAGGATGAAAATTGTCCATCAGGGTGGGATCTAGCAATGGCTTCTTAAGGGGGCAAACCACAGTCTCCTTAAAAGACTGGGGCACCACCCACTCATCCAAAGATGCATTAACCACCACTAGTACCTACCTGCATGTCACTTCCCAGGAAGCTTTTACTAGCCAGGAGGGACCCAAGTCAAAACTGCAAGTGGCCAAGCTCACATTCCCTAGGATCATGTCTCCTTCCTCAGGAGCAAGAGGGTCAAACTGTTCCCAGATAATGGCAAGAACCTACCCCAGACACCTCCACTGGACCAGTATCCACACCGACATCCAACTGGGAACAAATCTGAGTGACTTTATCTGCCAGAAAATCAGCAACTTCCACAGGGTGCTCCTGCAGGTGGATCTCCAAGTCCTCCCTACCCAGAAGGAATTGGGTCACCTTAAAGAGGGACGCCAGGCGATTTTCTGCAGATGCAATTTGTGCAGAGAAGAATTTCTGCTTCGCCTCATGAATCACCACGAGGTAGGCTTTATTGCAACTCTTACCTGTGTTTGGTCAAGTTCTTCGTTTTCCACCAGTGACGCTCTAGGCGTCAGTTTGATCAGTTTCATCCCTCTCAATTCCTCCATATACCACAGGGCACGACCAAGTCCATGGGTTGGGAGAGAACACTCGGGCGCAATCCTATCTAAAGCCTCAGCCACCCTCATATTCCAGGGGGCAACAAGGGTCTCAGTAGGACTACACAGCAGATCCTCAGCTCCCTCTGAGACCCATCAGGGTCCATCAGTCACCAGGGGTGGACCGACCTAATAGGTCCAGCTTCTCTGCGAAGGGTTGTGGCCCTAGAGAAGCTCATAGCCACCAGGTTGTGATCTGACCATGATAATGGGACCAAAGATAGGTCCACCAATTCCAGTTCACAAAGGATCACAATACCAAATCAGGAGTGTGACCACTATTTCTAGTTGGGCCCTGGATGACTTGGGACAGGCCCATGGAAGTCATGGTTTCCATGAATAGGAAAGCTACCTCCAACCCCACACCCAGGGAAGGCAGATTGAAGTCCCCCAGAATCATAAGCCTGGGAAATTCCACTGCCAACCCTGCAGAGAGGTCTAGGAGCTCAGGTAGGGAGGCTGCTACGCAGCAGGGAGGCTGGTACAGTAGCAGCAATTCGAACTGATCCCTAGGGTCCAACCTCAGAAAAAAGGTCTAATAACTGGGCACTTGCGGAGTAGCCACCAGAGACTCTTGGATGACAACAGCCACACCACCTCCCCTGCACTGCAGTCTAGGCTGGTGCAACACTCAGTTCCCAGCCAAGCATATTTCAGAGAGGAACCCCTCCCTCTGTCCCCAGCCAAGTCTTGGTGACACATACCAGATCAGCCTTCTCTGTGATGATCAGGTAAGCAATAAGGGGAGTCTTATTACAGACTGATCTGGCATTTAAAAGCAGCAGCCTAAAATCTAGGCCTCTATTGATCTGCTGATCAGGTAAATGGGATGAGCTCAAGGGGCCAGAACACAAAACCAGTATATTAAAGATTCAAGAAAGTGATATTGTTTTAACAAACAATGAGAGAATTCAGAAATCCTTCCACGATTTTTATTCTAATTTGTATGTAAAAAAAGAGGTCTCCTTGGAAAAGATGGATGAATATTTGGAAAAACAAAAATTACCAGAACTCTCACAGTCACAGAGACAAATTATAAATAGCTCCATAACAACTTTTGAAATAGCTGAAACCACAAAAAAGATTAAATCAGGCAAACCACCAGGTCCAGATGGGCTATCAAGCTTGTATTATAAATGCTTTAAGGACCAACTTATACAACCACTTCAAAAGGTTATGAATTCTACATTGCAGGGATCTGCAATGCCAGAATCTTGGAAAAAGGCCAATATTGCATTATTACCAAAGGAGGGACAAGATCTTACTTTAACTAAGAAAAATAGATCAATTTTATTGCTGAACAATGACTATAAAATATTTACTTCAATATTGGCTGATAGATTAAAGACGATTTCCCAGGATTTTATTCATGATGACCAATGTGGGTTTTTACCCAAAAGACAAGAGACAATGTGAGAATAGTACTGGATACTATCGAATACTTACAACAACATAATGAAAAGCAAGCGGCACTGATCTTTTTGGATGCAGAGAAAGCCCTTGACAATTTGAACTGGTCCTTTATGTTTAAAGTTTTGAAAGATAATGAATTTTGTAGAAAATTTTATCCAAGGAATTAAATCAATACATACACCCCAACAGGCACATATTATTGTTAATGGTGATTTAACCAAACCATGTGAGATACAGAAAGGGATAAGACGAGGATGTCCCTTTTACTTTTCATTTTAGTTTTGGAATTGTTAAACAGAGATATTAGGCAAGGTGAAAAGATAAAGGGTCTGAAGGTTAAAAAAGAAGTGTATAAATTGAGGGCTTTTGCTGATGATTTAGCTCTGATCCTACAAGAACATTTGAATGATATTGAGCATTTCATGAAGAAATTGAAAGACTTTGGGGCACTCACTGGTTTTAAAATGAGTTACACTGTCAAACACGAATTTTATGTTGTTTCAGAATAATTATGTTAAGGTTTGGAATGATGTTAAAAAAGACTTCTTGAGGTAGATAAACTTCAATTATCATAGTTGGGAAGGATCTCAGTGATTAAAATGAATGTTTTATCCAGAACGCTATTTTTATTTCAGACAATACCAATATTGACAACGGATGTACCATTTAACCAATGGCAAAAATATATTTCTAAGTTTATATGGCAAGGTAAAAAACCAAGACTTAAGTATAAATTGTTAGAAGATGTTAAGGAAAGAGGGGGGTAAGGACTTCCCAATTTGAAGCCTGTATTTTGATGCCTGTTGTTTGCTTTGGGTGAAGAAATGGGTGACTTTGTAGAAAAAGAAGTGATTGGAGTTGGAGGGACATGATTTGAGATTTGGGTGGCATGGCTTTTTATGGTATGACAAAGTTAAGGTTAATATGGATTTTAAAAATAATTTTATTAGCTGTGCCATATTGAGAGTTTGGAATAAATATAAAGTAAGATTGTCTCCTAATGTTCCTCTATGGTTGTCACCCCAAGAAGGTTTTTTTAGGAGATGAGTGTGAAACCAACATGGTTGACATATGCTAAGCTACTAACCTTTGTGGAAGAAGAACCTAAGTTAAAAGCAAGAGAATAAGAAATGGGGGTTACACTTGTCATTGGTTTACTTTTGCACAGCTGATAGAATGATTTAATTTAGATAAGAAGACTTTTAATTGTATTAATGAAAAAACCCAGTTCGGTGGACCTATGTACTAATAACAAGCATGTTATTGCTAAGATGTATAAACCATTATTGCAAATGAATTTTGAGGATGAATGTGTTAAAAATTGTATGATTAAATGGGCAAAGAATTTTGGATATAATATCATGCTTGTCAATGGGAAAATATGTGAACAAAGGTTTGAACTTTACACTGAATTATAACTTGTAAGAGTTATATATAGAAATAATATTTACTATAGTTAAAATTAGAGTAAGAGGTTAATGTATCATTTATCTGCATCTGTGCTGGAGAAGGTCGGAAGTCACTCCTTTTGTACTTCTATTTATTTCTGCACTTTTTTAGTTTATCTTTTTTCTTTTAGTCTTTCTTCAATCTTTTTCTGTCTTTTTGTATTTTATCTTTATGTTGAAACCTCAATAAAAGTTAAAAAAAGAATGGGGGGTAGAGCAGTCAGGATTACTAGAGCTGCTGTGATATGGAAAAATTTATTAGAATTACTAGCTTACATTACAGTAGATGAGAAAACAATACTGTAAAACAGCAACATTAGCAAGTCTTGTTTTTCCTCCAGAGGTATATCTACAAGAATGTTACAAAGCTATCAACAGAGTAAGTTAGCTGGGCTTAAGGTCAGAGGAAAACTAGTTTATTGGAAGGGTGCACAAAATGTGTCAAAATGAAAAGTATTAATCAAAGGTAGTAACTGCAGAGTGTACAGAGAAGGTACCCATTACAGGACACCACATCTGCCTTGTCTGTCACAGCACTTGCCCTTTGGAGCACCATGCCATTCGAGATCAGGTGGGCTCCGACCCTGCTGGTCTTTCAGAAAGCTCTTAAGCCCTGGTGCTTTCCTGGGCAGGGGAGTCAGGAGATTAGTGGAGCCCATGAGGCACTGGCTGATTGGTTATCTTTGGTTGCCTTTCTATGCTTATGTTTTGTTTGTTGCGTTAACAGAATAATTTGTAATGAAGTTTTATACTCTGTTACCTTCCAGAGTTGCTATTGCAAGATGGGTGGGCCAGATAAATTTAAATGAATGAATGAATGATTATGGAGAGGGAAATTAAGGAGATACAGAAAATTCCACAGCAGAAAGACCAGACAAAACCATTCCTTATGAAGAACAGATCAAAAGCATCTAAGGAGACAAGAGGAAGAATCTGTCTAGTACTGGAGACCTTATTCTGGCTTAAAGATTTGTACTCTGTCTTTTCATGTGCACAATTAACATATTGATACACCAGGTACTTTTGGAGTGTTTTCTGCACTGACCCTGAAACTGTTTTTGAAACAGACTGAACCATTATACTATAGCAAAGTGAAATAATATGCAGCAATAATAAACTTTACTCAATTGTTCATAATATAGCCTTCACAGTATTTTAACTAGAGCTATAAAAAAAGAAGTTGCATCTGAGAATTTGATTTTCATTTAACTTTCCTAAATGACAGCCTAGCGATAAGTATTTATCTCCTTTGCAATTGCTGTTTAGTTTATTGGCTACATTGCTCTGAACAGTTAGGAACATTTATTTTTAAAAAACCCTCCCAGTATTTCTTTAGATCACCTGAAAATTTAATTTTACAAAATAGTTACATTTGTAATTATAATTAAAAGTTCTTTCCAAGAACTTTTCATCAGGCAAGGTGATTAAAAAAGGGGTGGGGGGAAGCAGTGGGAGGAACTGTGACAGAGTTTCTCAGCTAAACAACAGGTAGTCCCACTTATGGCTGGATTTGGAGCCTATAGCTAGTATAAAGAAACTCTTCAGTCTTCACTTATCCCCCGAAGTAGGCTGGCATCATAGTATCTAGACATTCTCATACATACATATTTCTGAATAAATGCAATATGCATACTTACTAAATCCTCAGATATTGTGTTTTGACTCCTTCGGGCTGAAGGAAAAATGTGTCCCAAGGTGGCTATATATTTAAGAGAAAAACATTTGAAAGCCAATTGAATTGATTTTAAAAATTCCAATAGACAAGCAGATCTACACAATACTGAAACTCAAAATTTCCCAATATTAAAACTGTTCAGTTATCTCAAAACACTTCCAAAATAATTAAAAAAAACTAAACTAAACAGAGATGTGTACATGCTATCCCTCAAGTCCTACATTTATGTTTATAAATGATAGAAAATGCATACTGTTGTACTGATTGTTTTGTTTTTGGATAGCATAATACTGAACTGGTTAAACTTGTCTCAGAGAGCCAATTTGTGTAGTGGTTAAGACACCCAGCTAGAAATGGAGAGAGTGTGAATTTAGATATGAAGCCAGCTGACTGACTTTGGGCCAGTCACTCTCTCTCAGCCCTGGGAAGCAGGCAAGGGTAAATCACTTCTGAAATCCTACCAAGAAAGCTGCAGGGACTTATCCAGGCAGTTTCCAGGAGTCAAGACTGGCTCAAAGGCACTAAACAAAAAATGAAAAAAAAACCCTTTGTCTCAGATTCTCACATATGTTTGGAAGCCAAAAGTATAATTTAATTAAAAATCAGATAACTACTATAAAAATAAGTTAATTTTAAGCATAAGTAACCAGTTTTTGAGAGATGTTTGTAATTAGTTTAATAACTTCTTTCTTGGGCAGGGGGACCTGAATCACTTTTAAAATTATGTGAGACTTTTATTGTGGACTTTTCCATTCTTCAACAGTAAAAACAACCTGCATGCTCATGAAGTTTTACATTTAATAAATCATAAAACAGATTATATACAAGCTATACTTGAATTATATAACTGATTGATTTATTGACTAAATGATTACATGCCATCAAGTCAGTGTCAGCTCCTAGTGCCTACATAAATAGATTTTCTCTAGATTTTTTTCTGCTCTCAACGTGGCCCTTTGGGTCTTCCAATGGTGCACCCATCGCTGCTGTAATTGAGTCCATGCACCTTGCTACTGCTTGTCCTTTTTTTCTCTTTCCTTCCACAGTATGCAAAGACCCAGCTGGAGGTCTGGGAAAGGTGGAAGGAAAGAGAAGAGGACTATAATTTTAGTTAGATTCTCTGATACCAAGGAGTCTAAGTTCCTCCTCACCAACTCTCTGTCCTGAGTGATACTGGCAAATACTAGCATATGTTGCAGTGCTCTTCCGTGCTCCATGTTCTGTAGCTCGTATAATTAATAGTTTTGTTGCAGGTGAAGTGCCTTGTACCTGGAAAAGTATCATAATAAGTTATTGTGGAATCACAAATGTTCATTTCTGTAGCATCAGTGCAGTGGGCTCTACTTACAATGATTACTGAGCTGACTTGAGTCTTTGGATGCCTATACATTTTGCAAATAAATATTTAATCCTAACCAGCAACCTGTCATCATATTGATGATATTGTCCTTTTAATTAACAAGCCAGGTGCTGCAATATAAAAATGAAAACAGATTCCACCCTTTCTAACTCCTTTAACTTTAATTTTATTTTCTCATGCTTTGCAGGATGTTTACTCCCTATTCAGCTGACTAATTGTTATAAATTACATAATGTCTAACTACAAAAGTATTTCTTACCTGATGGCAAGTTTTAGGTAAAATGCATGGTGCACAATAAGGATGCCCAAACTGACAATCCTGCACACTTCCATGTACGAGAATTACATTATCCATAGCTGCATCATAAATATCACATTTAGTGTGATGTGGGACATCCAGTACGTACA
Organism: Candoia aspera; assembly: GCF_035149785.1. Classification (NCBI taxonomy): domain Eukaryota; kingdom Metazoa; phylum Chordata; class Lepidosauria; order Squamata; family Candoiidae; genus Candoia; species Candoia aspera. The sequence goes on along the minus strand of NC_086153.1, from coordinate 237,011,256 downwards.
TATTAGAAAACTGCACACATACTTTGTATGACCAATCCTACACACCAAGGACATATTATAAGAATTAGATGAACATTTATAAACATTCTAGTTTGACCATAATTCAAAACTTTTATGCAGGATGAAGTAGAATCTCTCTTGAATCAAGCTTAACTCCTGATAACTACACATCCATGTCCAAGGTGTTTTTTATACTCAAAAATATCTTGAAAGATTTTAACTTGTTGCCTTGTTCTGCTTATTATTTCATACTTTGGAAGGTATGAAATAACTTCCAAAGGCAACAAGTTAATGTTGTTTTCATACAAAGCTTCAGTAAATATTATTATGTATTTATGTATTTACTAAATTTATAGGCTGCCCTTTATACGTTTACTTAAATTATTTCCTAGACTTGTATCCTAAATCATGTCTTGAATATAAGCAGAGAGTTTTCAAGTTAGGAGCCCTTGTATATTCTAGTACTCAAACAAGTTGTCCAATTTTAGATATTTAACAAAAAGAAAAGTTTTGCACAATAATAATGTAAATCAATAAACTGTATATTAATACATACATATATAATATACACTGGCTGAAACCACAATAAAAAAATTACATCAATTCCATTCTGTACTCAAATGTACCTACTTGTTCAATAGGATAAGACATGAGATTATCATCCCCATATACAAACCTAAATGTTCTTATGACTCCATTTAAATTCATTGTTCATTTAAACAATAAACTATTCTTTAGAGTTTTAATGTTCTTTGGTATTCTGTAAACATATCAATTTGTTAAACATCCATAATTAATAATTCAGATTTTGTTTCAATCTTCCAAGAACTTGCTCTTCTTCCTTTTCTTTACCAAAAGGAAAATGCTGCTTGACACTCACTTTTGTCACTCCAGGAGTATGTTTTCTCTGCTTCCTGATTTCCCTACCAGAACAGGAAGTATTGCTTTGATAGGGATTATTTTAATACAATGCGCCCTGTGTCTTAAAGCAGTGAGACAGCCACAGCAGCATTTAATAGAATTGCTTTCCTTTGAATTATCACTGGCAAACTATAGGATTTCTGTAATTTTGTATGTTTTTTAGTTTATGTGAAAGTGGAACACAGTAGATACCCAGAAGTATTCCAGCCCGTCCCAAGGCTTCCAGAGTTCAGTTAGTTCTCACATCTGTCTCTAATTCAAAACTATAGTTTATCAGCCTGTCTCCCCACCTTCTCAAAGCTGAAAATCCATATATTTAAATAGCAGAGATACAAAAATCTGTATCTCAAAATTATTTTCTAGGAACCAGTGAATGAGGATATTCACTGATCACTACCTATAAATATTGACAGGATTTGCTAGCTACACCAATTATTACAATTCCCAGCTTCTTCACTGAGAAGTCTATTTCAGTTGCAGCACAGGTTAAATAAAAGTAACAGCAAAACAACTATACTAGAATCATATAAAACATGCAGATTTGCCTACCTGACTTGGAAGATTTTCCTTAAAAGTTTTGAGAGCGACATCAAGAGCAATTTTTAACCATATTTTATATTCCAGGGAGGGTGGTTCCAAAAATGTATCAAAAGCTTCAAACAAATCATCAATAGAGATGAAACATGTCTGAAAAAAAAAGAATAAAGGAAGTGTACAGGAGAATTACAACTGTTATTGTACCTTGTATTGCGACTGCATTGACTTCAATTTCAATTTCTTCTTTGCCTGAACCTGACAAAATCTTGCCCTTTTCATATCTCTGTGTGATAGAATGGAGCAGGTAAACACTGTCTGCCCTCCTGTCATGAGATCTACCATACTATACAAGCTGTACTTGTAACTGAGATACAGATGAGGTTTTCTACAAACATATACATGCACACACACTGAGCCTCTCATGAGGGAGTAGGAAGAAATTGAAATGGGATAAAGAGCTGGCAGGGGAAGAGCTGTTCTTGATCTGAGATAAAATGAGAAGATGGCTAGCAAGGAAAGGTGGATTTAGGTAGTTTCAGACTGCTGAAGATATGCAAGTTCCTGGGTGATGTAAGATCACCAAATAGGGGTTGGCATAAAGGTTGCTGTACAGGGTGGAAGACAGCATGGCATGGGATCATGTCTACCTGGCACAGAGGAAGAAAAGGATCCAAAAATCAAAGTTCTGCTACTTGTGACAGGTTGCTTGCTAAGTTTTAATCAAAAACCTTGATTAATTCTTTAGGGAATTAGTCATAACTACTCACTTAACAACAGCTTACTCATGTTGACATAGTAGTAAAGGCATTACTTTTGAGGGCAGATTCCAGCCTGCAGAGCAAATTACACAATAAATCAATTTGTCATATTCCACTTTCTTCTGAAGTCAGAAGTGGAGAGGGATGGATGGGATTTGTTTCTCTCAGCTTCAGGTGGGTTAATTTCCATCTTATTCCATAGTGATACAAATATGTGTCTTCCCTTCCCCAGATTAGTCTCTCCTCTCCTATCGGACATGAAGCCAGAATGGATGGACAGTCAGATGGTTTGAGCTTGTGAAGATACTGCCTATAGAACTGTTGAAAGAAGTGAGGGGTTTCAATGTGTCTAGGTAGTCCTTCCAATTAATGTGTCTAAGTAGTCCTTCCAATTAATCAGATTTTCCAGTCTGTCACTTCTGTGCCAGGAATCCAAAATACGTTCAGCCTCAAATTCTTCCTCCACTCTTGCAAGATTGGGGAATGGCGGGCAGGAGTGTGCAAGGGGCAAAAGAGGCATTTCAGGCCCAGGAGGGAACAGTGGAAAGCAGAATCTCTTTTCAGTATGGCTCAGAGCTGCAGTCAAAAGGCTGCAGCACTGGTCTGTGCAAGTGGGGGAATAAATGTGGCATCCAGCTTTTTAGAGTCACATGGAAAGGAGAAATCTGCTAGAAAGACATATGAGCTGATTGTTGCCTGTCAGATAAAAACTGAGGTATTTCATCGAGTGAGCTGGCAACCAGATTCTTCCTGCAGAAGACTGATTTCTCATTGTGTTAAAAAATCTTGCAATTGTTCGTTTTTTTGAAAATTGATTTTATATCCAGAGTATTCACCAAAACTATATATTGTTTCCGCTACCTGTTTTATTGCCTTTTGTGGTTCTATGATGGTTAATACTTAGGCTGACCATATTTCCTTGAGACAAAAACGGGACATTGGGATGGCAAAACAGGACGGGGTTAAACTTACGAAATATTACGTATTCACGAAAAAGACGAAAAGAAAAGTTACCAACAGTAAGCTGGGAAGGTGCAGGAGGGGGAGATGCAGAAATGGTTGGGTCCGGAGAGGCTGGTGCAGGGGTGGCTTTGGGCGGAGAGGTTGCAGGAGGGCTGGGGGTGGCGGCGGACTGAGGGCAGTGGTGGGCTGAAGGCAGCAGTGAGCTGGGATGGGAGGACAGGGACAAGGCAGCAGGAGGCTGGAGAAGCGGAGGGCTGAGGGCAGTGGTGGGCTGAAGGCAGCAGTGAGCTGGGATGGGAGGACAGGGGCAAGGCAGCAGGAGGCTGGAGAAGCGGAGGGCTGAGGGCAGCGGTTGGCTGAAGGCAGCAGTGAGCTGGGATGGGAGGACAGGGACAAGGCAGCAGGAGGCTGGAGAAGCAGAGGGCTGAGGGCAGCGGTTGGCTGAAGGCAGCAGTGAGCTGGGATGGGAGGACAGGGACAAGGCAGCAGGAGGCTGGAGAAGCGGAGGGCTGAGGGCAGCGGTTGGCTGAAGGCAGCAGTGAGCTGGGATGGGAGGACAGGGACAAGGCAGCAGGAGGCTGGAGAAGCGGAGGGCTGAGGGCAGCGGTTGGCTGAAGGCAGCAGTGAGCTGGGATGGGAGGACAGGGACAAGGCAGCAGGAGGCTGGAGAAGCGGAGGGCTGAGGGCAGTGGTGGGCTGAAGGCAGCAGTGAGCTGGGATGGGAGGACAGGGACAAGGCAGCAGGAGGCTGGAGAAGTGGAGGGCTGAGGGCAGCGGTTGGCTGAAGGCAGCAGTGAGCTGGGATGGGAGGACAGGGACAAGGCAGCAGGAGGCTGGAGAAGCGGAGGGCTGAGGGCAGTGGTGGGCTGAAGGCAGCAGTGAGCTGGGATGGGAGGACAGGGACAAGGCAGCAGGAGGCTGGAGAAGCGGAGGGCTGAGGGCAGTGGTGGGCTGAAGGCAGCAGTGAGCTGGGATGGGAGGACAGGGACAAGGCAGCAGGAGGCTGGAGAAGCGGAGGGCTGAGGGCAGTGATGGGCTGAAGGCAGCAGTGAGCTGGGATGGGAGGACAGGGACAAGGCAGCAGGAGGCTGGAGAAGTGGAGGGCAGCAGTGAGCTGGGACGGGAGGACAGGAACGAGGCAGCAGGAGGCTGGAGCGGTGGAGGGCTGAGGGCAGGTCCCATGAATACATGGAAGGTCTGCATATTCATCCAAGAACATATAATACAGGGATGCAGTTTTATTCTGTGCAGACTTTATTCTGGCTTTTAGGAACAGCAGCTGGAGACCAAGGTGCTTGAGAATTCAACCACAGAGGCCTAGGACAGGGACAAATGACTTAGAAGAGGGGAGATGTAGCAATATATAGGTTCCCCTTCCCCTGCAATGGCCTTCCGAGCCTCCCCATAAGACAAAGGAATTAACTTTGGTCTTGCATTCTTTATAGAAGCAGAATAAATCTGGAGGAGGGAACCACTCAACGGTAGAGGAGTCATTCTGCAAACCATCATTGCCTAGTTCTAGATGGAAGAATTCCCTAGAACGATTTTCTTTTCTCCTTTGGTCATTGTAATCTAAAATGCCAATCCAATTTGTGATTAGCAAAGACAACAACCCCCAAATAGGCTATATTTGACAAAGTAATTCTATACGAAAACTACATTGTATATCCTTGACTGAAGGTTAGTATACTCCTACTATCTGGGATGGTCATCCTCTTCTACTTAGCACACAATTTTGGGAGGGACACACATGAAGTGGTGAGGAACAGATACCTGTCTACCCAACCTGATCTGCCAAATCAACATCAATAAACAATGGAGTGACAGATGTCACAACCAGATTGCCCTCACATCCTATACAACATATAGGAAGCACTGAAAATAGATAATAAATTGCTTTTCTAATCTAGTTATGTCTGCCATCACAAAGGCTTCAGGTAATTCCCTCAGTTATAAATTCTGTAACAAGACGCTTTAGTATTTTTAAGAGCAGCTTATCTTGCAAATATTAAGTGAATTAATTCTGTGCAATGGACACATTAATCTGCTGCTTTCCACACTGTTCCACACTGATATAATTTTGTTTATCTTTAAGGCACTGGAGAAAACAGGAATGGTAATGTAAAGCAATTGGGTAATTCAATATGCATTGTTTAAAATCTGTTAAGATTGAAGTGATTTAACGTTAAGTATTTTGTGTTAATATGTTTTCTACTACAGAGTAAGGTTACTATGGTAACTAATCATTTTGGCCAGGTGAAGAGGTTGAATTTAATTGTCCTCTTTTCGGAGGTTAATTTTTGCACCTGGGGAGAAGAATGTGCCTGGACTTGTTTTAGTTTCTGTTTCCCTTCTGTGTAGGCATGTAGAGAGTTAAGCAGCTCTCACTGAGAGCCTGTAAGAATGCAGAAGCTTTTAAATATGTTTTGCTTTCTGTAAATAAAATTATTTTTATAGAAATGCCTGGTGTGTGACTTTTCTGATCTCTCCTGGGCCAAAGGCTTTCCTAGCAATCTGCCAACATTTTGAATTCAGTTTTAAAACCCAAAATATGACTACCATTTCAGAACTTCAAGTTTTAAATAATTATATATAATTTCTTAGTCAAAAATTTTAATTCTAATATCATGTAAAATCAACATTATAAAGCAGAATTCTCCAACCTGTACGGCAGTTTCACAAGTAACTCCATATTCCATTTCTTGCTTAGTTAAGCAGTTGAGCTCTCCTATTATAGCTCCAGTCACAAAGTAGTCCGTGTAGGAAGATGTAAGATGTTTATCGATATCTTTGTCAACATCTTTCTGAGTATCTTTATTAACTTCTTTGTAAACTCCATAAGAAGGGGCAGTACCAGAAAGCTAGGTTTAAAGGAACAGTAATAATTTTAGACAGGTAATGAAATAATAATTTGCATGTACTGGTATAGGCTTTCACAGCTGGCATCAATGAAGCAGTGATGAGTTTTTGGGCTGAATGGCCATGGTCTAGATTTCTTTGTTGACTTTCCGCCAGCAGCTGCAGCTGGCATCTTTAGAAGCAGAGTGAGCTGCTTTGTGGTGTACCTCTCAGCAGCTCATAGGCAATTGAACTGGGTTGACTGGGCTCTTGTATATGAACCTGGCAAACTGATCTCTGATTGGTCCTTGTGTAGGTGGACTTCTGAATGATTGATTTTGGACAATTCCAAGACACCTGGTTCCTGATTGGACAGTTTTTGAGCCAGGATACTTCTAGGTATTCTTTCTGGTGAGACTGCTGCACAAGGAACCAATCAGCAGCCTGGCTCTAAGACAGACTAATCAGGAACTGGTACTCTTGGTATTTCTTCAAAATGGACCAATCAGATGAAGAACTTATCAGGAACCAGTTTTCTTGTACTCCCATGACATGGATCAATTAGAGATTAGCTTGCCAGCTTATCATCATTACTTCAATAATTTGCACATATTTTATTCCACTATTAGCCCTTCATATACATTTGGTAGGTACCCTGCAGCAAATACAGAAAGACAGTTATAAAGCAGACACTTCTTGTTCCCCAAAGGATGTACCAGTGACCACCTAGCAGGCTTATAAATCTCTTCTATCAAGAGATTTTTCATGGAAGTCCACTGAGGCTGATGCCTCTAGTTAAATGTGCTACGTTTCTCCTTAACGTTGTTTCCCCAAGGCCATATAGCGTTTGATAGTACAGTATATTCTTTCAACCGGTGAGAAATAGAAGCCTCAAACACTTTATCTCCTTCAGGTTTACCTTACAAAGATACAAACAAACATTCAGATTTCCTAATTTCCAAGGAAGTATCCAAATAAAAATGGAGGGCTCAATATGCATTCAATTTGTTTCAATATTTATTTTGCTGGTATGAGGACAAAAAAGAAAAAAGAAAAACATATTGTATCTGGAGAAAACGAGAATTAACTTCAGCATTACAGTCATGCCTAAGCATCATCTGACCTTTGTGAAAAAATGTAATTTGGAACCTTAGGAAAGCTTGCCAAAATCTGGTATTTGCCTCATTAACCTTACGAATACTAGAAAAACAAGTGTAAGCAAATTTACCACATTTGACTTAAGGTTTAAATGGTGATCTATGAGCATAGTCCAATTCAGATTCTAGGTCAGAAATCTATAGGCTGCAGGCAGGTTAAGAAGTACTATTTCTTCCAAAAAGTCTCTTGAGGTGAAGACAATAGATGGCAACTATCTCTCTTAACTGCTAAATCTTAGTTGCTTGGATTTGTGCAACCCAGATATAACTGTTGGGAAAGTGTTAAGGGAGCCAAAATACAAAGAAAGGGTTTGTGTGTATTTTAGAGAGGTGGGCAGCTATGGGGTGCTCTCAGGCACAGCCACATCATTCCTGTAAAATTATTACTGACCTATTGACAAGTCAACCTACAATATCTTTGCCTGCAATCTGGATTTGTGAAACTGAAATCCAGCAGCTGGATAAGTACTGTTGAAGAACTAGAATTTGAGAAATCACTTTACTGATTCTTGTGTCAAATTACAGCACATACCATTCCATTCTGATCATCCAAAACAGTAGGAGAGAAAAAAAATGTGGCTGCATGTTGAAGTCATACCTATACTAGAGTACATTCTGTAGCAGAGTTACCTTTTCAAAGAACATTCCTTGAGGACAACTGAGGAGCCAGGGTTTCTCTGAGAACAGTGGGCATTGGGAAGGGAATTCCCCATCAAACAGGCTACAGAGGCACAACAGCAAAGTCCTTTCAGTTAATTAATGCTGTCATGGCACTGCCCTCTGAATGACATTTCCCCTGGGATTCATATAGCCCCCACCTGACCTTATTTAAATGAGCCCTTGTTGACAGTTCCCCCAGGCCTTGAGTTTGGGTGAGTGACAACGGATCCGTGTGTTGATTTTAATTACTAGTCAGTACTGTTTCTCCAGACTTTTTCTTTCTAGGTTATATACTTTTGTATTTTTATTGTTTTATTCTGTAAGCTGCCCAGAGTTGTGATAGATTGTGGCAGCCTAAAACTTCATAAATACATAAAAATAAATGCATTAAATGGAAGATGGGCTAATCAATTACAGGGATTCCACATAATTTCTTCAAAATACTGAGTTGTTGACCAGTCAACCTATTGACCATTAGGGGGCAGCAAAGCAGGTTTGGTTGCCATTTACTGATGATCCGGATTTATGCAGCTGAGATGCAGCTGCTGGATAAATGCTGTTGAGGAGCAGTATATTGAGGCCATATTTTTACAGGTTATGTTCTGCATCTTTGCAGAGTGTTTGAAATGAGGGCTTTGCAGAATAAGGGTTTGAAAGGGCAATAACATCTTGAGCTGTCAAGAGGGAAAAGAGCCAGGAGGTCAGATCATGGTATGACACCATCATTTCCAGCAGCAAGCTAACTCTGTTGGATCTGATGAATTCTGTCTGAACAAAGAATTCTAATTGCACAATCTTTGAATAATTTTACTCAGTAAGAAAAATGAATTGATTTATGTCCAACCTATTCCCAAGTGTCCCAGGCATTGAGATGGTCTCAAGCTCCTTTTCTACAATTTCAGTACTAAGTCACAGTCCTCCAAGCAAACTGCGGTGATCTGAATACTACCCAGGTACTACTGTCTTGACAATGTGCAAATCCAGCTATCACCCAAGTATAGAAAAAGAAAAGCTCCCTAGGCATGCAGGTGAGATGCTTGTACTATTCATATTAACACAAATACCTACGACCATATTCTGGTGGAGGTTGATCTCCATATTTTCAGTGTGCTTTAGTGTATACAGGCAAGCTTCTGCTATGTCTGTAAAAGCTAAAACTTCCTATTTATTAAACACTGACAAAACTGACTTCACTGTTTCCATTCTGAAGTATCTCTTAGAGCCATTTCCTATGCAGCATAATTTTTATGTTCCTATTCTTTATGTATAATAAAAAGAAAGCAGACTGTGGACCTATGTTGTCTTTTTGTCACTAGTTCTTTTACTTTCTTATCGAGGAAATGACCAATGGTTTGAGATTTCTCATTAAACTCTCATTGAGAATTCTCATTTACTTTAAAGAACAGGTCACTTATATGACTGTTTTTTTGAGTGGTTGCCTGTGCATTCACGCTTCTAGGTGACCCATCATCATAAATTTTCTACAGATAATTTTGGCAGGAAGCATGCTCTGAACTGAGAATGGCCTGAGCCCAGCCAATGAAGGAATAATATTTGAAATTGTTGGAAAGGAACAATTCTATCGATCGCTAACGCCCACTGAACATATAAAGTACAAAAGGATTGTCCTTAATCAGATTCTAATTGAAGAAAAATAGGCAGAACAATGAAATGATTAATATGAAAATCAGAGATTAGTTAGGTAGGAACTAGATAACAAGCTTGGTTGATGTAACACTGTGGCAAAATTATGTATCATGATTGAAGAACCAGGGGCCATAAAAAGGTTAAAAAACCTGTAGAGCTTTGAACCCTGCCAATAATTTGAAGCTATTTATGTGCAATTGCAGACATGGTTATCTAATAGCCAGCAGCAACCAGACTTCCATCTCCCTTCAACCTATTCTGCATCTTTGAATAAATCTCTGTTGTTATTACAGTCACTAGAAGACACTGTGAAAAGAGTAGCCTTAAAATACGCTGGGAGAAATTATAACTGTCAAAGCAGCTAGATAAGCCTTTCTCAACCTTTTGACCCTGGAGGAACCCTTGAAATATTTTTCAGGTCTCAGGGGACCCCTGCACATTCAGGCTCAAATATAGGCCAGAAGTTACAAAATTATTATATTCATTTCATGTGTAGGCCTGTATATATGCATTAACAGTGTTCTTAAACTAAAAATAAAGAATGAAACTTACTTCTTTAATATGAAGTTACCCAAATTTGAAATAAAATTTTAAATAAATTGTGATCTCCCAGGGAACCCCTAGTGACCTCTCACGGAACCCTAGGGTTCCATGGAACCATGACTGAGAAACCCTGAACTAGAAAATCCAGCTGGGAAAGTGGAGATGATGATGATTTGAATCTATATCAGAATGAAACACAAAGAGCAAAATCTCTGGTAATTAGGACCCCTCCCATGATGGTCACTAAATACTTCAGTAAAATCTGAAGAAGCTTGGTGTTAATGGTGCTAGTAATGGCGATAGACCATTATTATAATGAGGCAGAGTTTTATAATATGATGAGCTGACGTATTATCAGATAGAAAGGGTGCCAAATGAAAGAAATCCAGAAATATTCAACAAAGTGGAAAGTGGAATAACAAGGCAGTTTAATGAAATGACTATGAAAGAAAAGTGCTAAAAACCATAAGGTGGGATGATAGTTAATAATTCAGATACTATAAAGACAAATGCAAATCCTAGAGAGGCAGAGATAGGTAACAATGCACGTCATACATTTTGTGATGACAGTGGAGTGAGGAAAACAATGAAAAGAAAAACATGAAAGAAAACAAAAACCCACTATACATCAAAGAAACTTATGCAGCTGGATTCCAGTGTGGACAAATACCTTTTTGAAATCTAAGGATGTGAATCAACTTTTCTGCTAAAGGAAATGCAGAAGGTAGAGATAAAAATGTATAAATAGAATGCCACCAAACATGAGTGTTTGTACAGTGGCACACATTCTCCAGCATGTTGTACAGGAAGAAAAAGCTTGTCTGCACTGAGTCTAAGTTGAAGTCAGTAGACAGGTAGCACACTCAGGTCCTGCTCTGAGGTTCAAGGTGTTCATGGGAAGGTTATTAATTGGTCCAGGGTCAGAGTGACAGAGTTGCTGGATACACAGGTTTCAAGGCTCAAGAACACAGAGGCCAAGTTGCATTGGTTGTTCTCAACAGAGAGGTGCCAGCTGGTTGTCACCATGATATAGGGCCACTGACAGATGGGAACAAGAATGACACTACTCTGGAGAAATATCTACTGAGCTCCTCTATTCTGCTCTCCAGATTGTGTTGTACATCCAGGCACTGGGCAGTTGCTCAGAATGGAACCTTTGCCATCTGACTGCCAGCACAACTGCTCCAGATGATTGCTGACAGAGTCAGCTTCAAGTGCTCATTGCTTGCCAGTTCCTGGGGCTGACATACATCTGGTGCATCTAGTGGCAGCATCAGAATCCTCTGACTCAGAAGTAGGCATGTCATATACTTTTTGCCAGAAATGATGAGATATTAAATCTTTCCACAAGGCAAAACATAGAAGGGGTGCCACATGCTGAAAAAGACATGTGGCCATAAGCTGCCAGGAAAGAGGTTGGATCTATTCAAACATAAACTCTCACAAAGTTACCAAAATGAAGTTTCAAATGGTTGGAAATGAGTCTTCACAATTAAGTGAGATGCAGAAGAGGGCATTCAGTGCTACAAAGCCAGTGTAGTTATCAAGGGATACTCCCAAAGTATGATGAAGATTGTGATGAAACCTTTGCACTTGGAATAAAATATGTTTCAATTAGATCTCTCCTCAGTGTTGCAGCATCAAGAGTACAGTAATGTATTTTAACACATAGATGTAAGGATGGACTTCTTCTATAACAACATCAAGGTGACATAGACATGCAGCAGCAACCAAGATTTGAAGAACCTGAAAAAGAAAACCTCATGTGCAAGTTTTGTTGTTTATTCGTTCAGTCGCTTCCGACTCTTCGTGACTTCATGGACCAGCCCACGCCAGAGATTCCTGTCAGTCGTCAACACCCCCAGCTCCCCCAGGGATGAGTCCATCACCTCTAGAATATCATCCATCCATCTTGCCCTTGGTCGGCCCCTCTTCCTTTTGCCTTCCATCTTCTCCAGGGTGTCCTGTCTTCTCATTATGTGGCCAAAGTATTTCAGTTTTGCCTTTAATATCATTCCCTCAAGTGAGCAGTCTGGCTTTATTTCCTGGAGTATGGACTGGTTTGATCTTCTTGCAGTCCAAGGCACTCTCAGAATTTTCCTCCAACACCACAGTTCAAAAGGATCTATCTTCCTTCTCTCAGCCTTCCTTATGGCCCAGCTCTCGCAGCCATATGTTACTACGGGGAACACCATTGCTTTAACTATGCGGACCTTTGTTGTCAGTGTGATGTCTCTGCTCTTAACTATTTTATCGAGATTTGTCATTGCTCTCCTCCCAAGGATTAAGCGTCTTCTGATTTCCTGACTGCAGTCAGCATCTGCAGTAATCTTCGCACCTAGAAATACAAAGTCTTTCACTGCTTCTACTTTTTCTCCCTCTGTTTGCCAGTTATCAATCAAGCTGGTTGCCATAATCTTGGTTTTTTTGAGTTTTAGCTGCAAGCCAGCTTTTGCACTTTCTTCTTTCACCTTCATCATAAGGCTCCTCAGTTCCTCTTTGCTTTCAGCCATCAAAGTGGTATCATCTGCATATCTGAGATTGTTAATGTTTCTTCCAGCGATTTTAACCCCAGCCTTCCTCAAGCCCAGCATGTCGCATGCTGTGTTCTGCATACAAGTTGAATAGGTAGGGTGAGAGTATACAGCCCTGCCGTACTCCTTTCCCAATCTTAAACCAGTCTGTTGTTCCGTGGTCTGTTCTTACTGTTGTTACTTGGTCGTTATACAGATTCCTCAGGAGGCAGACAAGATGACTTGGTATCCCCATACCGCTAAGAACTTGCCACAATTCGTTATGGTCCACACAGTCAAAGCTTTACATGAGTCAATAAAACAGAAATAGATGTTTTTCTGAAACACTCTGGCTTTTTCCATTATCCAGTGGATATTGGCAATTTGGTCCCTAGTTCCTCTGCCTTTTCTAAACCCGGCTTGTACATCTGGCAATTCTCGCTCCATGAATTGCTGAAGTCTACCTTGCAGGATCTTGAGCATTACCTTACTGGCATGTGAAATGAGTGCCACTGTTCGATAGTTTGAACATTCTTTAGTATTTCCCTTTTTTGGTACGGGGATATAAGTTGATTTTTTCCAATCTGATGGCAATTCCTGTGTTTTCCAAATTTGCTGGCATATAGCATGCATTACCTTGACAGCATCATCCTGCAAGATTTTGAACAGTTCAGCTGGGATGCCGTCAACTCCTGCTGCCTTGTTAGCAATGCTTCTTAAGGCCCATTCAACCTCACTCTTCAGGATGTCTGGCTCTAGCTCACTGACCACACCGTCAAAGCTATCCCCGATATTGTTATCCTTCCTATACAGGTCTTCCGTATATTCTTGCCACCTTTTCTTGATCTCTTCTTCTTCTGTTAGGTCCTTGCCATCTTTGTTTTTGATCATACCCATTTTGGCCTGGAATTTACCTCCAATGTTTCTAATTTTCTGGAAGAGGTCTCTTGTCCTTCCTATTCTATTGTCTTCTTCCACTTCCGCGCATTGCTTGTTTAAAAATAATTCCTTATCTCTTCTGGCTAACCTCTGGAATTTTGCATTTAATTGGGCATATCTCCCCCTATCACTGTTGCCTTTTGCTTTCCTTCTTTCTTGGGCTACTTCTAGTGTCTCAGCAGACAGCCACTTTGCCTTCTTGGTTTTCTCTTTCTTTGGGATGTATTTTGTTGCCACCTCCTGAACAATGTTGCAAACTTCTGTCCATAGTTCTTCCAGGACCCTATCTACTAAGTCCAGTCCCTTAAATGTATTCTTCACCTCCACTGCATATTCCTTAGGAATATTAGTGAGCTCATATCTAGCTGATCTGTGAGTCTTCCCTAATCTCTTTAGTCTGATCCTAAATTGTGCAATAAGAAGTTCATGATCTGAATTACAGTCAGCTCCAGGTCTTGTTTTTACCGACTGTATAGATGTCCGCCACCTTTGGCTGCAAAGGATGTAGTCAATCTGATTTCGGTGTTGTCCATCTGGTGAAGTCCATGTATAAAGCCGTCTCTTAGGTTGTTGGAAGAGAGTGTTTGTTATGCAGAGTGAGTTGTCTTGGCAAAATTCTGTCAGCCTATGCTTTGTTTTGTTCTCCCAGGCCATGCTTACCTGTAATTCCAGGTGTCATTTGACTGCCCACCTTAGCATTCCAGTCTCCTGTGATGAAAATAACATCTCTTTTAGGCGTGCTGTCCAGTAGGTGCTGCAGATCCTCATAGAACTGCGCTACTTCAGCTTCTTCAGCATCTGTGGTTGGGGCGTATATTTGGATCACTGTGATGTTAGATGGCTTGCCCTGAATTCGAATTGAGATCATTCTATCGTTTTTTGGATTGTATCCAAGCACTGCTTTAGCCACTTTAGTAAAAAGCTATTTCTGGGGTCAAGCAAGCAGCAAGGGCTTGGTATGAAAAGATGAAACAAGTGTTGCTTAATGAGAGATTCATACCAAGAAAAGCTTATCCCTATTTATATACCCAATATTAAGAATCAGAAATTGACATGCTTTTAAACTTGTGTTGTGGATCTAATTTGTGTTATGAGGATGAAAAAGACAACCAAGAAATTTTAGAATATCTGAGCAAAGAACTAGAGGTAAAAAATTGAGAGCTCCTATATCTCAGAATCAAGTCTGAAAGAGGAGAAAATGGAAGCTTCTCAGATAGAAACAGAAAATAATGAACTTATTCAAGTGCCTTGAAGTGTTTAATTGGGATTCTCCCCTTATGCTCTTGTGATAACAAAGATGCCAATTAAATCCTATATCTGAGGTGATGGAATTAGTTCTTTTGGAAAAACAGAATGTAACTAAAGTTTGCAAACCTGTATGGGATTTCTATCACAAGATAGTAATAGATGTAGATCACCAATTTAATCAAAAAATCCTTTTATAGATCTTTGGGATGGTAGCCAAGGTGACAAAAAGGGAATTGTTTTCTTCTATATAACAGCAAACAAATAATTATCACAATGAGCAGTCCAATAAAACTAGAATGTGCCCTACTGTCAAGGAAAGAAAAATCCCGAATCCTCAGTTAAATAGAATCAATCAAATCCTGAGTTTTATTAGAATCAACCAAAAGGACAAAAATGAGCACACAAGCTTTTAAATTCTTCAGAACTTTTCATCAGACAGATTGTAGCAGACAGGGACATTCAGTGAAGGGAGAGGGTGTGTGTCAGTAAAGTTAATAAAGTCAAGATGATAGCAAACACTAATATAAGGAACAAAGAAGTCTAAAACTTTGACCAGCAATGAAACACAAATTCAGTTTCAGGAGTGTTTGTAGGTTACTGGCAATTAAAAGTTATAAAAGCTATATATAATATTACTAACATAATTCTAGGTAATATTAATTTCTTCATTCCCAGTTATATTCCCAGGTATTTGTTGATATCTATATCTTACCTTAACCATTCCTGATACAACTAAATGGATTCCTTGTGGTACTTCGCCTTCCTCACATATGACATCTCCATAATCAAAATAAAGAATTTTTGCTTTTTTCTGAAAATAGAAATAGGATTATAGAACACAGAATAAACAATACTTTCTTAAGCATACCCCCAAAGGCATCAAGTAAGAAAAGTATTTTAAGGTGCTTTGAACATTTTAAGAATGTAGCAAATGACAATATATATACAAAAGAATTTTAAAATTAAGAGGACAAAGATCAATGATAAATACAACTTGCATCAGAAGTATATTAAAATGTTTAAATTATTTAACTATTTCAAATAACTTTCCCATCCAGAAGACATCCACAATATAGTTGAGTCCAAAATGCTGGGGATTTTAGTTGGGCAAAGGATGAGCTCCTAACATTGGGCACAAACATCAAATGGTACCAGATGGATGCAGAGAGAGCCTGGGATTTGAAGGTGAAAGCCACTGGACTGACCTGAGCAACAATGGAAAAAGACCACATATAATAGGCATCAACTTTTTAAGATGACTGTTAAATAGGCAAAGACTTATTTCAAAGCCAGGCCATAGCCTCAGTTGTCAATGGTGATCTACAAAGCATCTGTAATGTTCCTTGGCATGGTCCTGTTGATACTTGACCTTTTAGAGCTTGCAACTTCTGGTTGGCTGCAGGAACAGGAAACTGTGGTAAAATTAATGAAAATAGGGATTACTTTAAAAAAATTGTTGGTGCCAAGGCATGCACCAATTTACTATAAGCAAATTCTCATGGGCAGAAAATCACCCTAATAGTCCTATTGAGAATTAACAGAGCAACACAGTACTGCTAGAAGGTTGCAGACCAGAATTTATGGAAAACAGAATCTTGTAGTATCCAAAATGTCCTATAAAATGTCGTAACAGAGATGCAAAAGCTCTTTCTTGATGGAGCCAGAACATATACCTGATCTCAGTGGTGTAAAAAGTCAAGGTTGTGAGGCATAAGACCAGTCATCACATCAGAAGATGATCAGAATTCCCTGCAATGGGTTTGACATACAGATCTGAATGCTTTAGACCATAAATCCTGTCCAACAACAGTCATATGAAACTGGAACATTTTCCAAATAATATATGGAAGGGCTTACTTCCAGTCCTTTGTATATTCAGGCATTCAGGAAAGGTCATCTGCCTATTTGTTAAAAGAAGAAGGAATATAGAAGGTGATAAAGATGAATCTAGAGGAAAAACAGAGACCAGTGACTTTGTTTCCTGTTTAATTTCCATGCAGTCGGTGAATGATTTAGGTACATACCTGGATAGGGAAACAAACTGCTTTGAATTGAAGGCTGATTTAATTGCCAGCTTTTCCCCTCAGTTCGTTTAATTCAAAGGAGTTATGCTTTCTGAAGTGGTATTCAAGTCACTGGTGTGTGGTCCTTTCTGGAGGTCTGTAAGAGCACCACTGTTACAAATATCTTTCCAGAATTCTGGTAATACAGCATGGGCTGGAAGATAAAGGCCTGTTTTACAAGGTGAAAAGCCTGCTGAGTCCCTTCATCCTTTTGGATCTTGCTTAAGTCAGGAGCAAATTGGAAATTCCCTCTTTCTGGAAAAAAATGAGGATGAAGCTCCTGTAATAACTGGCAAAGTTTCAAAAGCAATGTGCATTCTTCATGCAGTACCAACTGTTCCTTAGAGGAGGCATCTGGATAATAACAAGTATTGTGGAAAAGTACTGTGGATTGACTGAACTCCAGTTTTTTCCTAACCTGGCAGACAAGCGATGAATCTGGGGACATTGTAACAGTATCTGGACATACTGCTTATTTCATTGGGACCGCTAGACTATGCCAGCAGATTGCCCAAGTAGATAATGAGGAAATTACTTAGGAAATCCAGAAAAATGTGCATGAAGTTCTGAAAGACCATGGGAGCACTGCAAGGATAGAAAAGCATACCTGTATATTCAAAGTGCCACAGCAAGTATTAAACAGTCTTCTACTTATCCCCTTTCTAGATCTGGATGAAATTCTAGGCTTTCTGGAGATCTAGATTAATAAAAACTGTTGCTATCTGTAATCTCTCTACAAGTTCAGGGATCAGAAATAAAGGGTAGCAATTTTAAACTGTAAACCTGTTGAACCCCCCACAGTCATTACACAGGCATGGCTCCATTCAGAAAAAAAAAGGGAGTGGTAACTGGTAAGGTGGAAGTCCAAATGAATCTCTTGTGCAGATTCTTGTTCAGAAGTTCCCTCAAAACCTGCAATTTTGGTTCAAGAATTAGGTACTGTATATCTGCCCTGTTAAGACACTGGCTTCTACCATGAAACCAATAGGGCAACTGATTTGGAAGTAGCTGGTCTGCCTCCTTTTTCTCAGAGTGGGTGGTGGAGCAAGTCATGTTGACAGGCTCAAAATAGCTATGTCAATAAGAATAGCTAAATTCAACCAGACCTGTTGTTGTTTATTCGTTTAGTCGCTTCCGACTCTTCGTGACTTCATGGACCAGCCCACGCCAGAGCTTCCTGTCCGTCGTCAACACCCCCAGCTTCCTCAGGGACGAGTCCGTCACCTCTAGAATATCATCCATCCACCTTGCCCTTGGTCGGCCCCTCTTCCTTTTGCCTTCCACTCTCCCTAGCATCAGCATCTTCTCCAGGGTGTCCTGTCTTCTCATTATGTGGCCAAAGTATTTCAGTTTGGCCTTTAATATCATTCCCTCAAGTGAGCAGTCTGGCTTGATTTCCTGGAGGATGGACTGGTTTGATCTTCTTGCAGTCCAAGGCACTCTCAGAATTTTCCTCCAACACCACAGTTCAAAAGCATCGATCTTCCTTCACTCAGCCTTCCTTATGGTCCAGCTCTCGCAACCATATGTTACTACGGGGAACACCATTGCTTTAACTATGTGGACCTTTGTTGTCAGTGTGATGTCTCTGCTCTTAACTATTTTATCGAGATTTGTCATTGCTCTTCTTCCAAGGATTAAGCGTCTTCTGATTTCCTGACTGCAGTCAGCATCTGCAGTAATCTTCGCACCTAGGAATACAAAGTCTTTCACTGCTTCTACATTTTCTCCCTCTATTTGCCAGTTATCAATCAAGCTGGTTGCCATAATCTTGGTTTTTTTGAGGTTTAGCTGCAAGCCAGCTTTTGCACTTTCTTCTTTCACCTTCATCATAAGGCTCCTCAGTTCCTCTTCGCTTTCAGCCATCAAAGTGGTATCATCTGCATATCTGAGATTGTTAATGTTTCTTCCAGAGATTTTAACTCCAGCCTTGGATTCCTCAAGGCCAGCTTGTCGCATGATGTGTTCTGCGTACAAGTTGAATAGGTAGGGTGAGAGGATACAGCCCTGCCGTACTCCTTTCCCAATCTTAAACCAGTCTGTTGTTCCGTGGTCTGTTCTTACTGTTGCTACTTGGTCGTTATACAGATTCTTCAGGAGGCATACAAGATGACTTGGTATCCCCATACCACTAAGAACTTGCCACAATTTGTTATGGTCCACACAGTCAAAGGCTTTAGAATAGTCAATAAAACAGAAATAGATGTTTTTGTGTACAAAGTGGCCTCACACCAGACTTTTCTTGTTTTCTTGTCAGAGCAGTGGCAATGTGATCTGAAGGGAGAGTTACATCTTTCCCCTTTGACATGGTCAGACCATGCCCTGGTGGCCTTGAGTTTCTCCTGTGCCACCCCCTTCTGCAGAGAGGCAGGACCTATTTGATCAGTCCACCCCTGGCAACTAATGGACCCAATGGGGTTTCAGAGGGAGCTGGGGGTTATACCCAAGGATCTGCTGCACGGTCCAGTGGAGGTCCTGGCTGCTGCCTGGAATAGGGAGGTAGCTGGGGCCTTGGACAGGATTGTGCCTGTGCAGCCTCTCTTATCCCATCAAATCCGATACTCCCCATGGTTCATGGAGGAGTTGAGAGTTCTGAAGAGGATTAAGAGATGCCTAGAGCGCCGCTGGGAAAGAAGACTGAACCTGACTGGACACAAGCTAGAGCTGCAATTAAGGCCTTCCTAGTGGCGGTAAGAGCAGCGAAACATCAGTATTTCTCCGCTCTTATTGCATCTGCAGAATGCCACCCAGCAGCCTGGTTTAGGATCACCCAATCCCGTTGGGGAAAGGAGGTCTGGAAAATCATCTACAGGGCTGTGCTGAGAAGTTTTCGGAGCATCTGCAGGATAGAATTGCTCGGATTCACGCTAAGTTGGACTCCAAGCATGAGACATGGTCTGTGGAGATGCCTGGGGAACATACTTACCCAGTTATCTGGGAAAAGTTCAGTCCTGTTGGACCTGAGGAAGTGGACAAGATCCTCTGGACTGTAAATGCCACCACCTGTCAATTAGACCTGTGTCCCTCCTGGCTGGTGAAGGCAGCTCGGGAGGTGACATGTGGTTGGGCCCAGTCAATGGTAAATACATCCTTGTGGGAGGGGGTGTTTCCAGCAGCCTTTAAAGAGTTGCTGGTATGCCCCCTCCTCAAGAAACCATCACTGGACCCTACTGTACTGGATAATTTTCGTCCAGTCTCCCACCTCCCCTTTATGGGGAAGGTGTCATGTTCACTGATTCAATGTAGTTTATACATCGTAATGTTTCACATGCCATGGCGCTGACGCACATTTCTGTTTGGGAGGGAGCTGCTGTGAGACCTTGTACCAAGCTCTGTATGTGAAATCAGTACAATGGAATGTGTTTGGGTTATCTTCTCTGCTCAAGGACTTTTCCCGCAGACCATCAGAAACTGGAGCACTTGGGATTGTGAACTTGAGAAGATTCTACGGGGGGAAGGATTTTATTTGCACCGAGGGTTTTTAGTTTGAATTTGGTGCACTTTAATCATTCTCAGCTTTCTCTGTGATCCTGCATACTATTCTTTATTAAATCAGATATCTTCGAATTCCTACTCATGAGTCTGATGGTGTTTTAGAATAGGCAACCATTACATGGTTGAGAAGGTGGTGGCATTGCAACTCCAGAGGATCCTGGATGAAATGGATTATCTAGACCCCTTTCGGTCAGGTTTCAACCCCAGATATGGAACATCCTGGCTCTCCTTGACCTCTCAGCAGCTTTCGATACCATCAACCATGGTATCCTTCTGTGTTGGCTCAGGAAGTTGGGGGTGGGTGGTGTAGTTTTGCACTGGTTCGTCTCCTTTCTCCAGGGACGGTGTTAGTCGGTGTTAATAGGGGAGGAGAGATCGGGCCCATGGCCCCTCCTTTGTGGGGTGCTGCAGGGTTCAGTACTCTCTCCTCTCCTTTTTAATATCTACATGAAACCGCTGGGTGAGATCATCTGTCTCCACGGGATGAGGTATCACCAATATGCTGATGATACCCAGCTATACATCTCCATCCTGGGGGAAGTAAGTGATGCTGTGGCTGCCCTTTCCAGGTGCCAGGGGGCTGTTGGGGTCTGGATAGGGAACAACAGGCTTCAGCTGAACCCTGGTAAGATGGAGTGGCTGTGGGTTAATGGCCCTTTGGCTCCCAGGAAGTTGCCATCTCTAGTTCTGGATGGGGTTGCACTGCCCCAGACAGACCTGATGCATAACTTGGGGGTCCTCCTGGACTCATGACTCCTGCTCGAAGAGCAGGTGGCAGTCATGGCCAGATGGCCTTTGTGCAACTTCACGTTGTGCGCCAGTTACACCCCTTCCTGGAGTGAGAGGCCTTCGAATGGTCACTCAAGCCCTGGTCATCTCCCATATAGACTACTGTAATGCGCTCTACATGGGACTACCATTGAAGAGTATCCAGAAGCTACAGCTGGTCCAGAATGCAGCTGCATGGACAATTTTAGGCGCTTCAAGATCAGCACATATAACTCCTCTGCTCCACGAGCTGCGCTGGGTGTCAGTTTGCTTCCGGGTCCAATTCAAGGTGTTGGTTATCACCTTTAAAGCCCTACATGGCATGAGTCCAGGTTACCTAAGGGACTGTCTCATCCCTGTTACATCAACCCATCCCACCCGGTCATGCGGAGAGGGCATGCCATGGACCCCATCTGTAAGAGAATTCCATCTGGTGGGATCCAGGAAGTGGGCCTTCTCTGCAGCAGCTCCCACCCTTTGGAACATCCTTCCACCAGAAGTGTGGTTAGCCTCCTCCCTCCTGGACTTCAGAAAACAGTTGAAGACCTTGTTATGTAACCTGGCTTGAAGTGGGGAGAGGAAGAGCCATTCTTGGGGCTGGTTAGTTCCCTAGTCCTGCTGGGACCGGTCTTACCCCTTTATGGGCTGAATTTGATCTGCCCTTACTTGAATTTTATTGTATTTTATATTTATTGATTATTGGTATTATTTATAATTTTATTGAATTTTAAATTGTTTTTATTGTGAACCACCCAGAGTCCCCCATGTGGAGGAGATGGGCGGTGATAAAAATATGATTAATAATAATAATAATAATAATAATAATAATAATAATAATAATAATAATACCTCCTTTACGGCTGGCTCAGCTCACAACTTTGGTCATTGCCTTACAGGCCTAGTCAGTAGCAAGCTGCTGATCTCATTGAAAGTTTTTGATTGATCTTCCAGAAAAAGAAGAATCTCAAAGTGAAAATACTCAAACAACCCATAGTCTTTACCCAGGTGGATGGAACTGTGGCTCATGGGGGACCCATAGTGTTCCATACTGAAACTGTTGCCATGTGCATAGGTGGCCACAAGGAGACTCATAGTGGCCCCTATTGCAAATTATTCGATTATCCTGGGTCTCCCCTGGTTGAAGAGCAGGAAACCACAAGTACAATGGGAGACTGGTGGGTTGAAGTTCACTGATGGGGCTTATGCTACTTCCGGGCAGGATGTTAAGCACCCCCCAAGCTAGTTCACTGGGATCCTGATTAAGTGGTGCCAGATGCTACCCACCAAAGCTGAATCTTTGATCTCCAGCCAGTACCGAGACTTTTCTGATGTTTTCAATGGAAAGGAATCAGATCAGTTGCCTCCCCATAGAAAAACTGACTGTGCCATTGAAATTGACCCTAAAGCCAAATTGCTGAAGCCAAAAATGTATGCCATGTCCAAAACGGAAAAGAAAGTGACGAGAGAGTTCATAGATAAGAACCTAGCCAGGGGATTCACTGAGCCAGCAAACTCACTGATGGCTGCCCCTATGTTATTTAGAGCAAAAAAGGATGGCACCCTGAGGCTCTGCACTGATTACAGAGGCCTCAATGCCATTCCTATAACCAATCAATACCCTCTCCCACTGATGAAAGACATGCTGTTGCATCTGGCAAAAGGAAGGATTTACACTAAATTAGACCTGCGGGAGGCTTACTTTAGAATTCGGATTAGAGAGGGAGATGAATGGAAAATTGCTTTCAACTGTCCCTTGGGTTCTTATCAGTACAAAGTTCTCCCATTTGGATTGGCTGGGGCTCCAGGCGTCTTTATGCAGTACATCAATGAAGTCTTTCACGACCACCTGTACAAAGGGGTCTTAGTCTACCTGGACAATATCCTAATCTATACAGAAACTGAGGAGGAGCATGCCCACCCAGTTAGACAAGTGTTGCAAAAGCTGCGAAATGCCCAGTTATATGCTAAACTGTCAAAGTGTGAATTCCACAAAACTCAATTGGACTATTTGGGCTACTGTATTTCCACCGAGGGAGTGGAAATGGATCCTTCGAAAGTCCAAGACATCCTAGAGTGGGAACCCCCACGAACCAGGCGCCAACTCCAAAGTTTCCTAGGGTTTGCCAATTTCTACCACCAATTTATTCCCCAATTTGCGCAAACTGCCTTGCCACTGACTGATTTATTAAAGACGAGGGGAAAGGGGGAAACATGTAAGGTAACCACACCAGGCACACATTTAAATTGGACTCCTGAATGCCAAACTGCTTTTGAAAATCTGAGAGCCCTTTTCACGGCTGAGCCCATTTTAAGACACCCCAATCCAGAACTCCCATTTATCATACAAGCAGATGCATCTGATCAACCAATTGGAGATGTAGTAATTCAAAAAGATTCGAATCAGGTCCCTCAACCCTGTGCCTATTTGTCCTGCAAATTTACTGAGGCAGAAAGGTGCTGGCATGTATGGGAGAAGGAGGCATTCGCTGTAAAAACAGAACTGACGACTTGGCAACACCTTCTGGAAGGTGCCAAACATCCCTTTGAGGTGTGGACCGATCATAAAAATCTACAGGCACTGTGCACGTCTAGAAAATTAAACAAGAAACAATTGCACTGGGTTCAATTTTTCAGCCGCTTTAATTTTACTTTAAATTTTTTCCTGGGTAAGAAGAATATTTTGGTGGATGCCCTTTTGCATTTACCCCAACATAATAGCAAACAAATTGAGGGGGTAGACACTATTTTCTCTGAAAAACAATTGGGGCTGGCTTGCATAACTCGCAGACAAGCGGCAGCCCCAAAAGTAAAAGTACAATAAGACTTGAAACACGAAGTGCTCCAGGCACCTGCTAATGATCCCTGGCTACAAAGTAACAAGGCAATTTAACAGAACACAATGGGCTCTGGTATTGCAATGAGAGACTTTACGTTCCAGAAAGTCTGCGCCAAAAAATCTTGCAACAATCTCATGACAGCAAAACTGCTGGCCACTTTGCCTTCACAAAAACCCTGCATCTAGTGAGGTGCCAATTTTGGTGGCCCACTCTGAGAACTGATGTAAAAAATTATGTCACCACTTGTCCTGTTTGTGCACAAGCTAAATGCAAGGGTGGCAAACCGCAAGGGTTGCTCCAACCAGTTGCTTCCCCTTCTACCCCATGGAAAGACATTGCAATAGACTTTATCATCAATTTG
Organism: Candoia aspera; assembly: GCF_035149785.1. Lineage (NCBI taxonomy): Eukaryota > Metazoa > Chordata > Lepidosauria > Squamata > Candoiidae > Candoia > Candoia aspera. Next base: position 236,987,008 of record NC_086153.1, on the reverse strand, counting down.
CCCAAAAGCAAAAATAAGACTGCAATTTGGATTGTAATTGACTTATTTTCAAAACAAGCACACTTCATTCCCTGTGCAAAAATCCCAACCGCCCAGCAATGGGCCAAACTCTTCATGCAACATGTCTATTGTTTGCATGGATGTCCTGACCATGTAATTTTGGATCGCGGAGTACAATTTACTTCTAAATTCTGGAGATCCTTTTTAAAATTAATTGGGGTGCAACAATCATTAAGCTCTGCGAGCCATCCTGAGATGGATGGATCCACTGAATGGGTTCAGGCTACTCTAGAGCAATTTTTATGCTGCTACATAAACTTCCAACAAGACGATTGGGTAGACCTGCTTCCATTCGCTGAAGTAGCCTACAATAACTCCATTCATCAGAGCACAGGGTTTACCCTTTTCCAAGTCATTTCTGGTCAGGACTTTGTGCCAATTCCAGAGCTTCCCCTGAAGCTGCCCCACTGATTGCTCAGCAGGCAACTGGTGCACAAAAGTTGCTTCTAACTGGCCAGTGACTAAGCAAGCATTAAGTGAAGCATAGGAAACTTACAAAAAAATTGCCTACAGCAACAGACAACCTCAATGGGACATGAAAGTGGGTGACAGCATGTACCTCTATACCAAATTTCTTAAGTCGCACCAGCCATCCAAGAAGTTGGGACCCAAATTCATTGGTCCTTTCCGAATCGTTAAAATTATAAACCCAGTGACTGCACAACTTCAACTTCCTCATAACTTAAAGAGGCTTCATCCTGTTTTCCATTGCAGCTTGCTGAAACCTGCCCAGGATTCCTCCAAATGGCATCCTACTAATCCTCCACCCGCTCCCATCATGATCATTTACCACTGCCCAATGCAGTTTCCATCCTGTGCCCAAATTTGAATACTTACTGAAATGAATTAGTGTTTTTTTTTAGTTGAATATTTACCACCCCTTCCACAGCCTTACTGGAATTGGAATGGTAACTGTCTAACACAACTAGGTTTACAAAATTTCTCTTTAGAGAGGGCACAGTACTGCTGCTTTCAAGGTGAGCAATACTATCTCTAACAAGGCATTGACTATCTCCCTGATCCAGTTGATAATACATAATCCCAAGCCTTCCAGATGAGACAGGTCAGGCAGGAAACCAGTTCACAAGAGCAACATTCATACTGCTCAGTACCCTATCCACTTCCCTGGAACCCACAAGATGGAATGAATCCCAGATAACATTAGCTAACTTCTACTCCTGTCATCTCCAGGGATACCAGTCAACAGAAGTGAATTTGAGTGATTTTTTAAATAAAATGTTACCTCAAACTCTCACAGCAGTCTGTTGGCAGATCTTGCTGATTCCCACAGTCTAGAAGGGAATGGGCTACCCTAAACATGGCTGTTGGTCACTGACTGATGATGCAATAAGGGCAGAGAAAAAAGTGTTGGCACCCTTATTGCCACAATGTAGGGTCAGATGTGAGTGCACACCTTTGTTAGATAAGTTTACTTCTAATCACTACATCTCTTTTGTCACTTCATTTCCTGAAGCTTCTCAGTAAACCAAGTGGCATCTCAGGTTTGTTAAATAGGGAAATGCTGCTCAGCAGCACTCATCAAGCACTCTGGTCACCTCCATATTTCAGAGCTAAACCAGGTTCTCACTGAAACTGCTTTCCAGATTGCTGGGAAACCCTGCCCCCTCAAGTGCCTGCTGGAATCCATTTGGATCTATATGATGTCTAGGATGGACCAACTTAAAAGATGCTACTTAAGCAGGCAACTAACCTCAGGTGAACAAGGGAAGACATGACTTTGGTAAAGGACATGTCCTCCGTTTTCAGATCATATAACTGCTCTGAGGTGAAGACTAGATCTAATGTGTGACCACTGATATACATTGGGCCAGAGATAACCTGGGTGAAGCATCATTATAAATACCTAAGCATCATTACCTGAATGTATTCTATCTGTTTTTTATTATTCTGAAGCCACACAATATTGCACAGGAGGTCATGTACAGTAGGTGGAGCAATTGTAGAAGGAAGACTTGCAAGTTGTTGTTTTTTTAACAGAATCACCTAAAGAAAAAGAATATTGTTATAATACAATTTACATTACCTTTTAGTTCTTTAAATTCATATTATTAATAACCACTATGAAATGATTTCTATACTCTTAGATCCAAGACATCTTGGGCAATATAATTCTAAAGGAGGTAAAAATGGATCTAAAAAACACATACTACTATATTTTTCTGATAGATGCAGAGGCCTTTCTTACAATGTGCTGATAATATTTATTATAATTTCAAATATGTCAAGAAATTTTCCTGAGCTGCTGTTGTTATTTAATTAGAGGACATTTTTTACTGCTCTCTAAAAACACTGAGAACTAACATGAAACAGATTGTTTACCTTTAACTGTGGTTGTCTGAGAGGGCCATCTTTGCATTTAGGTATATTGGTGATGTCCTTTTATTGGGAATCTTCCAAAGTTGAGGAGGACTTTTGAGTAGAAGTATGACCCCACTGTACATAATCTTGGGTGTGCTCCTCCTATCCCCTCAGTTCCAATGACTGATACAGTAAAGGAACTGGAAATGCATTATGTGGAGGAAACCATAACTGAGGCCAGTGCTTTTGATACATGTTGGTAAAGGCTTATTTGCTAACTGACAGCAGAAGCATATAGTGTGTACAATCCACCTGGAAAGAGTTTGAAATTAAGCTAACTAGTCTACATGATGCCAAGAGGGAGATTAGAAAGTGTTGCCACAGTTCAATGCACTCTAGACAGTAGGCCAAGACCCATTGTGCACCTAAAGGCCTCCAAATCCATAGATAGGTTCATTAACAAAAACAGACAGATCCACAAGTTGATTCAGTTAACTGTTGAAAACTAGTTTTGGAACAGAGCAAGAGAAGCATGATGTTAAGATGGAACTATCAATAATGCACAACTTGGGTTGAAACTTGAACTTCTTAGTATCAATATTTAAAACACAAGCTTTCCAAGGTCAATATTTTGAAACAGTATCCAGTCACAGCTTGAAAAGCTACCCACAACAAAACTTTCTCATACAGTCTAAAAATAGTTTCAGTTTCAGATCCAACAAAATCTCTTAATTAAGTAAAAAATCTTTTGCATAAAAATATAAAAAATAATAGAAATCAGCAGACAATTTTATCGCCTTAGAAAGTAAAAAATTCTCAGTAAAAACAGTACATCTTTTAGATTCCTTGCTTGACTTATAATCCTTAAAATAGGTAAATCTCAATTAAAAATAATTCACAAAAAATAATGATAAATCCACCAAGAGAAATAGTATTTCTGTATCGGAAATAGCTTCTTAAGATCCAATAAGTAAAGTACAAAAGTGAATTAAGAAGTGGGGTGGTTGGAACTGGTGTCCCTTTAAGGGCTTCAAAAACGCAGTTTGGACAAGATGATTCTCCCACTTCACTGTTCCACTCACTGATCGATCGTCGAATCCATGACCCTCTGGCAAGATGCAGCTGTCTAGAAGACCTGGGGAGTGATTCCAAGCTTTCCTCCTTCCCGGGGAATGATTTGGGGCCCAGAATCTTGCCTGAGCCACCAGTTAAACACCGTGCTGCCAATCTAGCCAAGAAAGCCAGCTAGAAACGATCTTCTGCCATTAATCCCCCACTGGAAGTCCCCCCCCCACTGCAAGTTCTAATAAGAGATCATTCTGTTTCTGCATTTATATCAAGTTGGCAACCACTTTTGGATTACTTGCTTGTAATAGAAAAAAATGATGTTTTGATTTTGGGTTTTACAAATTGAATGGTTTGCTTTAATAGAAATAATGTTAAGACAGGTTAATTAATTGTAAGAGATTAGATCTGTAAACTTATCTATATCTGTATCGGAGAAAGTTGGAAGTCACTTTCCTTTTCTGTTTTCTTTCTATTGACACTTTTATAGTTTGTTCTTTTTTCTTTAGTTCTGTTTTCTATCTCTTCTATATTCTCTTTTGTTTGTATCTTAACCATATCTTGAAAATAATAAAATTTAATTTTTTTTAAAAAAAGGGCTACAGTTTAGCCATTTGTTCTCTGGAGGGCCAGAGGAGACTGTCCAATGACATGATGATATTCATTTTATTTTCAACATTTCTATAGTGCCACAATTAGACCATTCCAGCCAAGGTGGTGATGGGCTGGGGATGTTATGACGGGACCCGGAGGGCAGGCCATCTTCGGGGAAGATCCCCCCTGTGTTTGTTACTGGTGGCATGTTCTGGCCCTCTGTGGTCATACCCAGGCCCTGGACAGCAGATCCTCGTGAGCCCTGGTCTCTGGCTGCTGCTTCTCAATGCCAGGTCAGTGAACAAGGTCAGTGAACAAGGCCCCCCTCATATGTGACTTGATCACAGAGGAGGGGGCAGACCTGGTGTGTATCACCAAGACCTGGCTGGGCTCAGAAGGGGGAGTAGCCCTTTCTGAAATGTGCCCAGCCAGGGTTCAGGTCTGGCACCAGCCAAGACACCAGGGCAGGGGAGGAGGGGTGGCAGTTGTCATCAGAGAATCTTTGGTGGCCTTCAGGGGCACTGTTCTGCAAGTGGCTGGTTGCGAGACCCTGTTTTTCAAGCCAGGTTCCCAAGAACAGTTGGGGGTGTTGCTACTGTAGCAGCCACCTTGCTGTGTAGCAACCTCCCTGCCTGAGCTGCTGGAGGCTGTCTTGGGATTGGTGGTGGAGTTCTCCAGACTTATGGTTCTGGGGGACTTCAACCTGCTGTCCCTGGGGCATGCCTCTGAGGCAGCTTGGGAGTTCATGGCTACCATGGCAGCCATGGGCCTGTCCCAGATTATTCGGGACCCAACTCAAGACAGTGGTCTCATCCCAGACTTGGTTTTCTTGTCTGAGCAGTGGCAACGTGATCTGAGGGGAGAGCTAGATCTGCCCCCGTTGTCATGGTCAGACTACACCCTGGTGACCCTGAGATTCTTTTGTGCTGCCCTACTGCCTGCCAACAGACTGCTGTGAGAGGCAGGACCCATTTGATTGGCCCCCAGTGACTGATGGACCCGGTAGGGTTCCAGAGAGAGCTGGGGGTTATTCCTGAGGACCTGCTGCACAGGATCCTCCAGACTGTAAATGCCACCACTTGTCATCTAGACCCATGCCCTTCCTGGCTGGTAAAATCAGCCCAGGAGGTGACTTGTGGTTGGGTTAATGCATCCTTGAGGGAGGGAGGGTTTCCAGCTGCCTTTAAGGAGGCACTGGTGCACCCCCTCCTCAAGAAGCCATCCCTGGACCCTACTATACTGGGCAATTTCCACCCTGTTTCCCACCTTCCCTTTTTGGGAAAGTTGGTTGAGAAAGTGGTTGCGTTGCAGCTCCAGAGGATTCTGGAGGAAACGGATTATCTGGACCCCTTTCAGTCGGGTTTCAGGCTGGGATATGGGATGGAGACCATATTGGTCACACTTATGGATGATCTCTGGTGGGAGCGGGGTGGAGGGAGTGCATCCATCCTGGCTCTCTTGGACCTCTCAGCAGCTTTCGATACCATCAACCATGGTATCCTTTTGGGGAGGCTCAGGGGGTTAGGGGTGGGCGGTGTAGTTTTGCGCTCGTTCACCTCCTTCCTCCAGGCCCGCTTCCAATTGGTGGAGATAGGAGAGGAGAGATCCAACCCTCGACCCCTCCATTGTGGGGTGCTGCAGGGTTTGGTTCTCTCTCCTCTCCTATTCAACATCTACTTGAAACCACTGGGTGAGATCATCCATCACCATGGGATGAGGTATCATCAATATGCTTCAGAAGCTTCAGCTGGTCCAGAATGTGGCTGCGTGGACAGCTATTGGTGCTGCAAAATCAGCCCATGTGACACCACTGTTATGCGAGCTGCATCGGATACCAGTTTGCTTCCGGGTCCAATTCAAGGTGTTGGTTATTACCTTTAAAGCCCTACATGGCATGGGACCAGGTTACCTGAGAAACTGTCTCATCCCCATAACATTGACCCACCCCACCTGGTCAGGCAGAGAGGGCATGCTACAGACCCCATCAGCAAAGGAATTCCATCTAGTGGGGTCCAGGAGGCAGGCCTTCTCTGCAGTGGCGGCCGCCCTTTGGAATATCCTCCCCCCAGAGTTGAGATGGGTTTCCTTGCTCCCGGCCTTCCCAAAGAATTTGAAGGCCTGGTTCTGCTGCCTTGCTTGGGATGGGAAAGGTAGCAGCTCCACCTGGGGATGGGTGGCACCATAGCACCCACTATTGATTGTGATTCTATCTCCTCTTGGGTTTTATATCTATTTATCTTATTTATATTTTTAGATTGTAATTTAGGTTTATATGTTTTTATTATCTTTTATTGTAAACCGCCCAGAGTCCCCCGTTGGGGGAGATGGGCAGTGATATAAATTTAAATAATAAATAATGAAATAAAATAAATCAAGGGGCATCTCTAAGTTGCAGACCTGCTGTTTTGGGGAGAGTGTGATCCCATGTGGTTGCTGGAAAAAAAAACAGCCACTCAGTCTTGCTAGGATTCAATCTCAACTTGTTTTGTCCAATCCATAGCCTTACAATCCCCAGACATCTCCTGTCTGGCTCCAGATGAGATGTTTAACTAGACAACCTCAGGGTATTGATAATATATCACCTAAACCACTGAACAACTTTTTCTACCAGCTTTATGTAGATGTTAAATAGTACGGGGAGAGGACTAAGCCTGAGGCACCCCATATAGAAAAGGCCACAAACTCGACTGCTCATACTCTCAATTAGTACCTCCCACTCAGGAGGGAATGGAACCAGTGTAAAATAGTATTTCTAATTTCCAACCCTTGTATCTTGACCCTAACCCTAATCCACAGTCAACATTATAAAAAACAGCTGAGAGATCCCACAGTGACTTTTTATTTTATTATTTTTAGTGGTTTGTGCATGATAATTTTTTTTAAACATGACAGAATATCAACAAGCTAATGGAAGCTGTCATAAAATCATTGACTCAAAATAATGCAACATATGTATAAAAACAAATGCTACATCAAGAAACACATACATAATAGGACTTCCAGTGGAGACATGGCAAGCTAAACATGTCTCCTAGGAGAGCAGATACAATGACCATGGCAAAGGCCAACCAAAGAACTGGAGAGTAGACCAGTCCCACGGAACCTCTCTGGATAAGGAGAGGATGGGAGATCACCTACATTAGCTCTGGACAGCTGCTCCTTGCGAGGAGACTGCAGGATAGTGGTCTCCAGCAGGTCTGAGTGCTGGGAGATGAAGGGATTATTCATCAAGCTCACAACTGTGGCAGCGCCTTTTAAAGGACACTAAGTTCGCTAACCTCACTTCTAATCCTTTTGGAAATTGTTTATGTAAATGTCTTAAGGTTATTAGAGGTCTTCAGAATGACATGTCTGAAAAGTCACCTGGTGAGTGTATTTTTATTCCTGAACAAACAAACAAACAAAATTAACTATAAGTTTAAGAACTTGAAGAATTTGAAATAAAAGGCTAAACAAGATTTTGAATTAAGAAAGTTATAAACAAACTAAGGGTCCAGATAAATTTGGAATATTGAAACCTTTACTATAAGGTTTTAAAATTAACTATATAAACAGCTTTTCATGAGAACCAGAATTATTTTGACTACCGCAAGTCATAACAGAGATAAGAGACCTTACGATTTAAATTGGACACTAGAGGGGACTAAAGTCCAGGCAAAAAAACTTTAAGATTGGGATTTACAAAATGACACAAAATACTATAACATTTGAAATATTAAAGGAGATCTTCAAAGAATGGGGTCAGAAATTAGTAGCTACAATATCAGTAGTGATGTCTGCTTCTATGGATAGGCTATGTCTAAAAGATATTAATGAAGGAATGGCAGATCTGAAACAAATTTTGCTTGATGCAGAAATAGTGAAACCAGAATTATTGGATTAAAACAAGTGTGGATTAAAAAACAGATGAAGTGTTCAAACTGGAAATACAAATGACAGGAAAAAGTATGGATTACAAGATAGAGAAGGGCCAAGAGAATGACCCTGATAAGGACTTTTTACTGAATACACAAAAGAAGCTGGTTAAAGCTTTGAAAATCAAAGGAGAAAACCAAGACAATGATCTGGATAATGACTTTCCACCGGATTTACAAAAGAGGTCTGCTAAAGCCTTGAAGAAGCCTCTGCAATGGGAAAGACATCTAAATGAATTAAAATAAAGACTGCTAGAAGTAAAACAAAGGTATATAAAGTAGGTTTGTTTGATCAAAGTTAAAATAAGACATGTTTTTATAAAGCTCTGGTAACTCTTTATAGACTTTTGCTGACACCAGGACTGAAAAGCTGATGATTTATGGTTTTGCATATAGAAGGGATGGGTTATGGGAAGAAGAGATATTTGTTTGTAACTTAATAGGGGGTGATGAGTTATCAAATTTGTTTTTATTTCTTGTGATAAAGACTGGAAGTCACTTCTTTACATATTTTTCTTTTTCTTCTACTTCTTTCCTTTTTCTATTTTCTATTATTATTTTTCTTTCTTTGCACTTGTTATGCTATCTTTTTCTTTTTCTGAGTTTAATTTGTATTGCTTTTATTATTATACTTTAAATCTTTAATAAAAATTAAGATGGGAAAAAAAGAAACACATACATAACAGAGAAAACAAAATTGCCCACTCAGGCCAGTTCACCAACTATACCTGGAAATCTTAGTGGTTCCAATGCAATGCCTTAAGATTTCTAGAGTTTACCTTGCTGAAGTCTTTTCAGATCTGATATCTAACCTACCCACTACCCATCAGAGTTGGAGCAACTGGAAAGTTTAATTAGCTCTCAGTTTCTTCTTCATACAACAAAATTTGGTTATGGGGTACCATTATATCATAATGTTAATTATATGATAACAAATCTGAAAGTGCACAATTTACTAAAAATAATGTTAAAATGTCAGAAAATTAGGAAGCAGAAGCAGTGGTTACAGGTTATAGTAGTTATGGCCACAACAAAGAAAGATGGAAAGAGAGTTTATCTTCAAGGAATTTTTAGAACACAAAGAAGCAGCAAAAAAACTATCTCAGCACTGATCTCAGGTTCCAGATAATAGTAGGAGCAAGTTATATTCACTTTCAAAAACTTGTGCACAAATCTGTGCAATAAGCAATTATACAGCCTTTTCATGTTCTCAAAATTCTCTCAATGAAAATGTATCTGTATGAGGTGAATAAAAATACTGTTTACTTTTACCTCCAGCTTTCTAGTTTTTAAAACTGGAAATCTCAGCATCCAAAAATTATAAATATAATTTGAAGATTTTTTTCTATATTAAAAGAAAAACCTCATGATTACATGTATAATTATGTTTGAATTACCTTATTTAATTCAACTCCTTCATTTTTATCCACAATTCCTCCTGAGATCATAAATTTAAGAGTTTCAAAAGCTGTATTTAGCACTGTCTGAACTGCTTGTTTGGTTTTCACAGCAATGACAATATCTGGATAGTCACGCTGCATTAACCCTAAAATAAACAAAAATATCTTTCATACAAGAAATGATAAATGCCATTCAAGTGAAGGAAAACTATTTAGGAATAAATGCCCCCTCCCCCAAGACTAGCAGCAGCTGCAGCTTTGGAGATATACAGAAATGGATCAGAGATGTCATGCCTAAAAAAAAATCTCAATTCTAGAATGTTCTGAACAAGGCTCTGAGTATGTGCAGAATTCCATTCATATGATGTACAAGATTTCAAATATGTTAATATAGCAAAACTCACTACATCACATTGAAGGACAGACAACAAAAATACAAAGCATTATTTTTCCAAAACTGAACATCCTTTACAGTGGTCCTCACTTAACAGCCACTCATTCAGCAACCATTCAAACTTGCAATGGCGCTGAATGAGTGGTACTTATGACCAAGCCTTGGAATTCTGGTTGTCGCAGCATCCCCACAGTCATGTGGTTGCCATTTGCGACCTCCTTTGCTGGCTTCCAACAAGTAAATTCAGTGGGGAAGCCAGCAGGAGGTCACAAATGGAGACCATGTGATGTCCTTGCTTAATGACTCATAGTGATTTGCTTAAACAACAGCAACCATATGGAATTGCCATCATGAAGCAGCGCAGTCACATGATGTTGCACTTTATAACCACGTTGGTTATGAACAGCAATTCTGGTCCCAATTGACATCATTTACTGAGGACTACCTGTATTGATTTTCAGCAATAAGATGCTAATACACAAATATGGGCCATCTCTTCAATTATTTTTAAAGAGTGTAATGTTGATAGTAGTCCTATAAGGTTGGATTAAAAAAAAACAACTAAAGGGAAAAAGAAAAATATCAACAGTTTCTTCCAGTCCTATTGACTTTAGTAAGACTTTAAATGAAAGACAAGTTTTTTCTTAAGATTTTGAATAAAAAGACAACTTCCTTCCTGCAAGTTTTTTGTGTCCAAGAAACCATTCCATAATCTCTGAGATAACATTTCCCTATGGACAGCAAACATTACCCAGCCCTCTCAGACTAGACTGGAAAAGCAAAGTGAACTCCCTCAATGCCCCTCAGAAATATACACATAGTGTGACGATCATGATCCTTTAGCTGTTGAATTAGGAACTCCCAGCACAAGCCATGAGGATATGAAGAGTCTTTAATTAAAGCCAGTGACCCATTACACGTTAAAGATTCGAGTGAAGAAAACCCATGAAGCTGACAGTTTAAATCGTCAGGATTCTCCCCCCCTCCCCTGCTTCAGAGACCCTCGGCTTTTACACCACCTCTCTTTCCCTCAGTTTTCAGGTCCTTCCCATCCCGGACCATTCAACTCAATATTTCCGCCCTTCGATCTGTCCTTGGTGCTGAATTTCACACCGCAGTACTTTGATCACTGCAGTTTTGCAGATCTGCGACTAACCTAAGCTGCCCCCCCCCCCCAAGTAAGCATTCTTACCCACTCTGCCAGTTTGGCAGTTTCCCACCAATTCCTCCCCACTCCCTGCTTTGATAAATTGACAGGATGTTTCTTCCTGGACCCACGGCAGCATATACAATCCTGACATATTGCCCCCCTGAAAACAAAGCCCCACCTTCAAAGCGTTAAATTACAATACATTGCATTTTGCATGTACACATTTTCCAAACTCTCTATTTCAGCTTTGCAGGGAAATTGCCATGAAATCTTTTTATCAGAACAGGTGCTCGCCCACCCACTCACTCTGGGCTTTGGGAAAACGTTTCCATTGTATTAAATAATGCAGCAACCCCCCCGCCCCCAGTACCATCTAGAATCCAGTATCTCTTGCACTTCAAAGTGCTGCTCCCCATTAATCATCACTGGAGCCAGCGGAGGTTGCTCTGAATGCCAGCATTCCGAGTCCCTAACTGGTTCTAGTAGGCTGCAATGGAAAATGGGGTGGATTTTTCTCAAATTAATTGGTAACTGTAACTGTGCTATCACATCATTGATTATCTTAGTGAGAAAAAGGTCCCATGTACTTTGGACCTAGCTTTTTCGAGGCCTGTGAAGACTTTAGAAATTTGGTAGACAAATATACTTTCTCCCTACTTTCAGTGGCCATTCTGGTGCTCACTTCTAAAATATCTAAAATACTGATTTTTGATACAACTGCTTTCAACCTGAAAGAAGAAATATTGTTAATTATAGGAAGTCAAGGAATTTGCTCAGAAATCAGTATCAATCTCTCTTATATGTACAGTGAATCAAAAATCTTAGGAGGGAAGAATGTTCTTAAGATACAAAGAAAACATGCAGTAAATAATCAACTTTTTTTCCTGGGCTGAACATTTCATTTACATTGGATACATCTGGACAGTAAAATCCAAGGGCTTTCAAACGATTCACTTATGAAGTATCCAGACACTACAGCTGCCAAAAGCTGTATCCACAAATGAAAATACATCTATTTTATATTGCCTTGAAAATATATACAGGGAAGCTTGAGTGGTTGTTTATATAAATCTCCCCTACTAATGCACTATAGTCGAAGAAAAGAAACCACAACTCTGCATAGAGAAAGCAGTGATTTCTTACAATTGAAGACTGGCAGATGATATTTGGGGGCAGTGATTCCCCTCTCTAAAGACCAGGCCCATAATAATTTAGCCCCTGGGTTTGAGGAGACAATAACCTGGCTATTGGCCAGATTCAATTTCCATCTCTGCCCCACACCAAGATAAACATTTTCACATCAACCTAGTGAATTCCAGTATGCACGCTAAAGACAGAGGGAAAGAATGAGAACTCCTGTAACTAGGCAGGTTGATATGGGCATACAGAGTATCACATGCTAAAGAGATTCAGCTTGATTGCTCCCGATGCTAACTAAGGAAAGACACTCCCAAAGGTAATTGAATGCCCTCTGAAAGCCTCACACCCATACTTTCTTATCCCTGTGGATGTGCAATAGGCAATCCTGACTTAGAAACTGCATTCTCTGAGCTATAGCAATATAGGACTGCAAAGGGAAGTGTATTTTGCATAGTAAAATACCCACTGTATAGGCCTTGGACATGCGATATGACACCTGTAAGATATGGAAAAATACAATTTGTAAAGAAATAATGAAGATCTATATATATATAGCCATATAAGGCAATATCATATAGATCATGGTTGGGGGAGATTTTAAGGTGTAAATACTAATATTAGGTAATAGCAAAGAAGCAATATGTGTATATAAGTTCAAGCTAGTGAGCCACACAATGTTAAATACTTAAACCAACATGAAGGAGATAGTGGGGAAAACTCATCAAATGATAAGAACTAACACAGGTAAAGATTTAAATGTGTAAAAGCCTTGGGATAATGAGGTGAAAACTGGCAGGCTTACAAATAAGGTAACAACTTAGAATGCTTTCAAAAGGAACAAAGGGAAGAAATGGGCCTAATTAAAAGCTTAGCCTTCAGATGTCTTGTAGTCTAACACTGACCAACAGAGGAGACATATGCTAGATGTGTGATAAGAACATCAAACGGAGGCTCCTCCAGGATGTGCTAAACAAGGAGATAGAGTAAATGTCACCATATGAGAGATTGGCCTATAAAGATTTCAATGTGTGAAAACCTTGGAATGTTTAAAATGTTTCAAAATGAGGCTTTTACAAGTGTAAGCAAAATAAGATAGAGGGGTCCAGGGGATGAGGCGGTCGGAAGATTGTGCGTCTGAGAGTACCCAGCCAATGGGGAAACAGGCCAGAAAAGGGGGGTGAGGGCTGGACAGGGAAAGGTATAAGAAAGTGTGTATTTGTAATTTTGGGTGTGGCATCTCTCCTTTGGATCAGACTCTGTGTAGCCTGGTCAAGGTGCCCACCACGCTTTGCAAACCGCTCAAATAAAGTAAGTTCCTTTTCAGAGATCTCTGGTCTGGGTTTCTCATTATTTTTATATCTAACACACCCATGGCAGATATGTGACTACAAACACTTGCCTTCTGTTCACGAGGTTCTGTGCCTTGATTTGAAAGAACAACAACAACAACAACCTTTAAAATTACATGGAAAGCTAGCGTACTGCAAAAATATAACCTTCATTTCCAATAATGCTTTTGGAGTCCTGTATATATTTTGGTGGCATCCTTAGATAATAAATGTGATAGGATCTGCATATAGGAAAAAAAAATACAGAAAAGCTGAAGTGGTAGAAAGCAGTCTGGTAGGCTAAAGAGAGTGGGGGTAACCTGGGCAGTTTTATCTTATGGTAAATGGCCCTTTGGTGATTGGCTTTGCTTACAATGGCTGCCATTTTGTGAGAACCGATAACATGCTTCCAAAATTCTTAAGGTCCAGAATGGGGACCCCCTGGTACAGGCATTATATGTGACATTAAGCCTCAACCTTGTTAACATTGTAAAACAACAGTGTTATTTTATGTTTTACCATTTGCTTTTCAGTAGCCCTCAGGAAATACTGCAGTTAATAGTACTTCTATTATATAGAATGTTAATAAGAATTTATTACTTACTGTGTATTAATACTGTATTAATATTAATTCTGTAAAAATTAATCAGAGATATTTAATTGTATTTCAGGTTCTTCTACAATGCATTAGCTAAGCTGTAATGGAAGACAGCAAAAGGTGCTTTATGTGCAGCAGGCACTGGATTACAGATATACCCATTTTAAAGAACGTTTGTGTTGTAAGCACAATAGAACATTGTGTAATGCTGTAATAGAATATTTACAGTCCCTGTGATCAAGAGAGGAAGTCATTATATAATGGAAACCTCCTGTAATTATTCACAATCATTTGTAGGTCTGAAAGCTATGGTTGTTTTTGCCACTACGGTATCACTAAATCCTGTTCTCAAACACTGACTAATTATTTAAGCAATGAGATAGAGGTAGAACAGATTCCATGACCATTAGCATGGAAATGCATTGCCTAACCAATTGGGATTGTTGAATAACTTCAGTTCTGGGAGCATCAGTTTGATCAATGGATTTCATAAATAGCTTTATTGTAGTTTCTCTAAAGAAGGAAAAAATGATGCAGTCTTTATGTCTTCAATTTACAATTATTTTGATGATCAACTTCCTTCTTTACCTATCTGCCAATGAGTGCATTTCTGAGATAAAATGCTATCAGAAAGATGTAATAACAAATATATCACTTCCACAGTTGTAAAATCACCTGAAGAAAAAAGAGTAGATTCAACCTCAATGGATGACTTAAAGGGGGAATTGTTAAATGGACAAATGTGACTGAGCCACTTTCCTCAATAATATGGGCAAAAACATCTAGTTTTTTTGGGAAACAGTCTACTTCTACTGAGCTTTAGTGTGCACTTTTCTTTTGTTTTTCTCCATCATTTCTTCTCTTGTTTGTTTTCTTTTTTATTTACTTTGGTGCCTTACCATGTGGAACCTAAGACCTCACAGTTATTTTTTTGCAAGTCATTCAGCTGCAAGAGTAAACTGGATGGATATACTTCAGCTCTTTGGGTCTTCCCTTGGACTTCAGAACTACATATCTCATGTTTAGGAGAGGGCAGTTGAATTGAAGTAGGCCATGCTAAAAGAGTTTTATTGTGTGGGCACAGAAGAATTGATTGCCTTACCCAACTACTGGCATACCTTTGGGAATGGGGTTCGAAACTATGGCATCTGCTGGCTCTGACTCTCAGAGTGCAGGTGGCTCTTGGAAGAGTCTTCATAAAATTACATTCCCAAAGATACTACTTCTTTAATCTGTGACAAACTTCCAATCATAAATTATGGCCAGAATTGACCCTTGGACTTCAGATCTACATATCTGGTTCTTACAAGATCTGTAGAACTGCAATCCCCTATGATATCAGGCAAAAAGGGAAATTTTTCTGATTACCTAAGTGCCCTATCAAACTAAAAAAGTATGAGAAGAAGCAGGTGAAAGAGAACTCAGTACCAAAGGGTTTCAGGAAGTTGCCTTTTCATGTTAAAATAGCTGAGGGAGTTCTCTGGGATGGATACTTATGCACAGAAACTATTGTGAAATAAACTGTGATTTATGTACTCATCCAGTGTGTCAATGAAGACCATGGAATTTAAGGCACTGATGACTGTCAGTCATGCAGACACTCTTTCCATTTCCTTTTTTTTTTTCCTTTTAGGAACTACTGAAAAAAAAATTGCAAGTGAATATTGGCGACTCAACTCTGATTGCACTAATATATACCACCAGCAATATATAAGACACAAGTACTATAAAAACATTTTATTTACAGCATGGTCCATGTACTGCAATGGAATACTAGCCTGAAATCTCTAATTTATTAACATGATCATCTTCCTTTGTTACCACTACTACAATGACTAACCCAAACAAGCTATCAAAATGACCATAAGTCTAGGTAACTGTCTGAAAAGAAGCTTACTTCTCAGAACAGTTTATCTGACAGTCATTTTCCATAAGACAAAGTACCCGCAATACAAACAGGAAGTGTGAAATAGCAGCAAGATAAAATTGAGTGGCCCTCATTCCTTATCAGATGTACCATACATGAGGTTGACAGTCCTAAAGCTGGAGTCACCCTTTTGTAATTTCCATAATGCTTGGGATTCAGTGAAACCTGCTGTGATCCTACATAGCGAAGTCAAAACTCATGTTAATTCCTGGAAGACTCAGAATTTACTGTGTTGAGAACAAAACATCATGAGTTGGTCAGGGAAGCATAAAACTACTGCCAAGTGAGATGTTTCAGGAGCTGAAAGTTGAGTATTATTCTCACTTCCTCTAGGACTTGCAATTCTCAATTTTCCTGACACCAGGCATTTTCTAGGATATTTTGGAGCAAAATGCCCCAATAAGCCAAAGTAAAAATACAAGCAGCAGTTGAGCTGCAATTATATCTACAGCACAGTCACTAACCTACTAGGATTCACACACTGTGGACCCCTTCACTCCACTAGTGGTCCACCAATCCTTATCTATAATTCAGTAAAACCTTGAAAAGTCTTTCTACTAGCTCTAGTTTGCCTAGAAACTCATCAGTCACATCCTTTTAGTAATGATCCAGCCATATGATCTCTTTTCTGTTCAGATCTTATTTGCTGAAACTCACTCATGCATACTGAGACAGAGTGATGTCCCTGTAAAAAGCAATGAATCAGGCATTTTGAAACCATACCTCAAGAGTGTCTGAAATAGTCATGGCACAGCTCCTTTGTTCATCCTGTCTCTATTTATTTACATAATCTGTCTCATACTAGATAAGGCCAAGAGGGAATTCTACCACTTCCAAACCAAGCATAATTCTGAAGACAGCAAGGCAAGGAGCATGGGTTCAAATGATGAAGATAGTGGGCAGGCAGATTCACGTGAGATGATGCATTCTTCAAATATCTTGAACACAACTTGCTAAGGTTTTATAAAATAATAACCAAGACCTTGACTGAGAATGGAAAAAGAGGGACGCTTGTATAAATTAAACAGAAAAATAACTAGATGCCTGTAGGTTTTGTTTTTTATTCTGGAGTGGTCCATCTATGCAGACACAATAGGTTCTATACCTATACCAAGCCTTGTTTCAGAAGTTTCTAGAGCATCGCCAGCATTTTGGCAGGCCTTACATCCTCATCCTCAATACATGTTAAAGGGACAGGAATTCTGCATTTCCGTTTAATTTATAATACAGGGATTCCTCAAGTTACGACAGCAGTTGGGACCGGGATGGTCATCACTAAGTGACGCAGTCGTAAAGCGTGATGTCATGTGACCACATCTCTTAACAATGGCAATCCAGGCAGTCCTGGTTGCTGTCATAACTCCAAGATGTACAGGTTGTTTAGCGGAAAGCGTGAGTCCCAGGTAAGGAGCGAGGGGGTGCTGCAGGGGCATAGAGGAGGCCTTGGAAGACCCAGCACAGGCCGTGCACAAGTTGGGGGAGGGGGTTGCTGTGGGCACAGATGCGTGTGTGCGAGTGCAGGGAGGCTGAGGGAAGGAGGGCTTGGGCACATGCATGTGAGTGCAGGAAGGCCAAGGGAAGGAGGGTGCAGTGCACAGGAAGGTTGGGGGGGAGATTTACCAAAGCAACTTTGCTTGTGGGAAGCCAGTAGGGAAGGTCACAAATGGCAATCACATGACTGTGGGACACTGCAACCGTCATAAGTGTGAGCTGGTTGCCAAGCGCCTGAATTGCGATCACATGACCACAGGGGCGCTGAACAGCTGGAACATCAAGGACTGGTTGTAATTACCCCTTCATTCAGCACCGTTGAAACTTGGAACAGTCGCTGAACAAGTGTCAGTAAGTGAAGACTACCTGTAGTCTATGCAGTATCTTATGAATGAAAGCATAAGAAAGAACAGGAAAGTTAAGTAAGTTGGTGTGACTGCACAGATAACTACTTGAAGTATTGCAATCAAAACAAGCAACTTTTTTCCTCTATAATTAGTGTGCAGTATCATAAAGGGCTGAGCAGGATGTAAAATTATTGAAGGGAGAGCAGATGCATAGGAAACCATGGAGCTTAGCACTGTCTTTCTGATTGTGCTTGCTTTGGGTAGCTCCTTCATGTGCATAGAAAATGCTGTTCTGGCTTTGTAAGAATTGATGCTATGGAAATTAATGCTGCATTAATGAAATGAAAACAATATTAACGTTCATAATAATAATAACCTCTTTAAATGCATACCTAACTCTTTCATGGCTTCTTGTTTGTTTTTTTCCAAAATTTTGTTAATTTCCTGTTAAAAAGGGATATATAGATTTATATTAATCAAATTATAAATATCCAAGCAAGACCAGTTTAAATAGTAGCACTCTTCCCAACAGGCCACAGAGCACAACGCCTAAGCTTGTTTTTCTCCCTTCTATTTCTTCACACTATGACTTTATCCATGTATGATGTCTTATACACTGTTAGTGACTACCATTATTTTTTTAGATAAAGATTGCAATAAAAATATTTAAATGAATTGTTTATAATTATCTATATCTTACTTTGCTCCATCTCAAAAATTAGAGATATTAATGCAAATCAACTCTAAAACAGATTTCTGCTAGAACACAAACACAGTATTTCTGCTAGAACCACACACACACACACACACACTTGTGAATCATGATTACGACAATCAGGAGAAACAGTAGGGAAATCCAAAATCATGAGAAAAGGGTATATTTCGAAGGCATAATCTCATTCTCCTAACTGTTCAAGAATTTACACTGAGTTTCCACAATGGGAATACTTACCCTTTTTAAGAAAAAATGAATATACCTGGAAGATAAGCATTTTCTTGCCTTTAAACAGGGACTCTACATTTCTGGGGACTGTGTCTCTCTGATGGAAAACAGAATCAATCTGTGGAGCGTACCAGTAACATAACCATTTAAATGAAACTGAACTGCTTTTTAGAGGTTCAGTTCCATAGTCTGTCTTTTTAACTTTTGGTTTATGTTTGTGCATTCATATATATTATGTCATAGCAATGTATATGTAACAATATTTCTCTGATGTAAATATATTTTCAAAGTATGTTCTTATTATTTAAAGAAAGTAAATGAAGAAAGATATGACAGATACATCTTCTCTTTAAATATATGGCTATTTTACTCACAGCATAAACTTTCTCATGGCCAGCAATCTGTTCAATTAAACATTTTATATCTTCTTCACCTTGAACATATCCTTTGGCAATATCATAATGGAAAGTGAGCTGTCTATTTATTTGTTTATTCAACAAGAAAATCATTTTGGGTATCACTAGCTGAAATAGATAACATACTAAAAATCAGTATTTTTTTCCACACCCCTCCTGTGGTTTCTCTGTATCATCCTTCCCATCAAAGCTACTTCTTTGTCCACATCTATACCTTGTCTTACTTCCCCATAATAAGTGTATTTCTATTAATCTCCTGTTTCACCTTCCCAAATTCCAACATTACTTTGTCTGCTTTCCCCAGAACAATACTAATTTCTGCAGCTTCCCTATTCCTTCTGAGGTTTCCTATTGCTTTTTTCAGACCTCCACAGCTTTCCTAACTCCCCAACCACAGTAGTGTTGCTTGCTTCATCTCTCCTAGTTTTTTTTAAACCTACCTTCCTTATTTCTGTACCTTTCCACTTTTACATTTTTCTGTTGAGAAAAAAGACAGTAGAAGAAGCAAGAAAACATAGGACACACAAGGGTTATAAATGCAAGATCATACTATCTGAACACCATCATCAATTACATTTAATGAATGAGGAAAGGCAACTGTGCAGTAAATGCCTCCCCTAGAAACATCCTTGGTACCAAATTACATTGGGCCTTTTAAGCACTTTGAATTGTGCCTTGAATAACCATGAGTGAAGGTGATGAAAGAAATGAAGCTGCATTTGGCTTGCAGCTACCCAATATATTTTTCTTTAGAAGGAATGCTGCTGAGTCTCACATGACTTTCAAGATCAACCTTTCATTCTGCATTATCTTGCCAGATTAACACCTAAAAGATCCTCACTACTGCTTGCTTTTAAGTTTGGGAGCTTGGGAAAGTTCTGAGAAGGTTACAGAATGACTCTAAGGATGGGCATTGGTGAAAAATGTTATGGAGCAAATTGGTTTGGTTTGAAGAATTCTGATGAATGACTATGAAGGAAAATGTGTGTGTATAGTTACATAAAGATGGAAAGAGGAGATTAGAAATTATTTAGAAGGGAACTGAGTGTGAAATTGGGAATATTCAAAGAGAGACTCTGATAAGTTTGCAGTGTAGAATGAAAGTGTTTGCCAATAAAAGGAGTAGGTTCTCCTAAAAAGAGAGAAGATTTAAATTCAAGTGAATGATTTAATATAATGGGAATTAGATCCATTCTGTTTTGTATTAATCAACCAGGTGAGAATCATGCTATGAGAGATGTAGTCCCATGAAATCCTATGTAATCCAATCTGTTTAATTAAAAGAAAAGCTGATAGGAAACTATTGTCCTTTTTCAATTTAGGAGGAAAAAAAATCAGCCAATGATTTTCTCATTCTAGACAATTCTCTTCCACTATTTGGAAATACCTACTATTAAGAAACAGCTATACAATCAGTAAGAACTATCTATTGGAGAACAGATAGCTTTATGCAGCAGAACAAATGCATGGAGAGAAAGCTATGCTAAAATAAGGATTAAAACTCTTGTAAGATAAACATTCTTGAGGCTGGTACTTGTGTGAAAAAAATAAAATATGCTTCTTTAGGAAATAACATGGAGATAGGAAAGCCTAAATTAATTAAGTCTATTTATTGCTAAGAGCATATAATTGTGCTCTTTTCCATTATCGTCAGAGCGAAAGTCAGGTAAATGCTGAATCACATAGAGCAGTGTCAGATGACACACAGAATTGAAGTGACAGAGGAAGGAAATGATGAATGCCCTGAAAATACTAATCTAACCAATAGGCCTTTATTATGTAGAGAAATGCAAAGTAATTCTTTTAGACAAGGAGAGGAGATAGATATGCAGAGTCCTTCTGTTATTACCTCTACATCTATTGCCCCTATTAGTAAATTTATAGATGGAGAAAAACAGTACATATAAAGTTGAATTTCAATATTATCTGCCCATGGGAAACATCATTCAGCACATACATGCAACAGAAAGAAAAAAGAGAAAGAAATTTCCAGAGATTGAGAAGAAGATTCTCTTAAGGAGATTCCTAAAGTAAAAATGTAATATATGAATGTACTACTGGCTTTCCAAATATGACTACACTTGCTTACATTTCCCCCCCCTTACTAAGTGATGAACAGACACAATCCCATGGAATATCCATCTTTGCTTTTCTGCACTATGGTTTAGTAGGAAAATATAAGATTTCACTATCCAGAATACTTGGCCATCACAAAATGAGTGCTGACAATATTCTAATATAATGTGCTTCTCAAAAACTAACACCCAACTGATAAACCAAAGCAGAAATCATTGTCTTTATCTCATTTCACATTCAAACTCTCCCAAATAATACTCAGAGATACAAACAGATGATACTGTCTTTTTCTGGGCATTGTTTTCATGAAGCTTATAGTAAAGGAAAAGACAGAGACTGTTGAGAAGCATATTCAGTGCCTCTTCCTGTTCTGTGAATAAAATCTGGTAGTACATCAAGCCTTCCCAACCTTATACACTCCATAAGTGTCTGGACCGCACCCCCACATTACCAGAGAACATAACATTAAATGAATTTAATTGAGCAGTCAAGCAATCCAATGTTTATAGTCAACATTATATCTATACAGATAAATGGATCTAAGCTAAGCCATTATTAATAATGTACAGATATTTTAAACATTTTTTAAAAAATTCTGAAACAAATGAAAATCTCAATTTTTCACCTACAAGAACACAACATCTTTCTGTTTACCTTCAAGAGACGCAGAACTCTTACAACACGAAGAAGCCCTAATAAACCGATAATCGTACTAATGGGATGGGCTGACATAGTTGTTTGATCATTAATAAGTATGACATCTATAATTCCAGTTATTATTATTAGTAGATCAAACTGGTTCCAATGATGATAGAAGTAGTTCCTCCTCACTGCAGAAATCTGTTAAAAACAATACATTGATACTAAATAGGCAGACGTTAAATGTAAATATTACAAGACTCACTTTAAAACATATCTTTATACTTAAAGTTACTGTACAATCAAAATTATCACATAAATGTTAGAACAGTAGGATGCTAAATGTCAGAACATTCACATTGTTGAGTTTTCTATTTCTGAGAACAGACTCCTGCATCACTATATAAATATAAATAAATTATTATTTATTAAATGTATATACCGCCCGACTCCCAGCACCTCTGAGCAGTTTACAAATTATTTAAAACATGAAAAACATGACAATAAAAACAACAAGAAACAAAAAAGGATAGAGATGGCAGAATAACAAACTGGTGGAAACAAAAGAAAACAGCCTAAGTTAAAAGGAGGCTCCAGTCATCGCCACTAAAGACCTGGGTAAAGAGCCAGGTCTTCAGGCCCCTTCAAAACACCAGTAGGGCAGGAGGATCTCAGGGGAACCTTGTTCCAGAGGGCAGATGCTGCGACAGAGAAGGTGCACTTCTGGGGTCCCAATAGATGGCATTGCTTAATTGAAGGAACCTGGAGTACAATAACCTTGCCAGATTGGATTGGCTGGGCAGATACTATGGGAGATAGGCAGTCCCTCAAGTAACCAGGTCCTAGGCCATACATGGCTTTATAGGTAACAACCAGCACTTTGAATTGTGCCCAGAAGCAAACTGGCAACCATGGCAGCTTGCGAAGCAGAGATATCACATGGCCATACCAAGGCATGCACATCACTACTCATGCCATTGCATTCTGGACCAGTTGAAGCTTCCGGGTGGTCTTCAAGGGCAGCCCTATGTAGATTACATTATAATAGTCACCCATGAGGTGACAAGGGCATGAATGACTGCCTGAAGGGCCCCCTGATCTAGGAAAGGGCACAACTGGCACACCAAATGGAGCTGTGCAAAGGCTTTCCTGGCCACAACTGCCATCTGCTTATTGAACAGAAGCTGAGTCCAGGAAGCCCCCAAGTTGTGTACCAGACTTGAATGGGGAAGTGCCACCCCATCCAAGGTCAGAGATGAAATATCCCCAGATCTGGGTGGCCAAAACAACACAGCCACTCTGTCTTGGTAAGGGTGAGTTACTCTATGGGAAGCTTGGGTTTTTGACATTATTAAGGAAGGCTGGTGCGAAAACTTAGAAGGCTCTAAGAGTTTAATAGGATATGTATCAACCCAGAGAAACAAGTTAAGGGCACTAGGACACATTGCTCAGGAACATTTAGAAACAGCCAGGGAAGAATAGAAGAGGCAGTATGATAAGAGTTTAAAATCAAAGCAATTCAATGTAGGAGACTGGTCAATTATTATTAAAGACTGTTGGGTCCAAGGACAGTGTCAGGGTTCACCCAATTATGAAGCCCTGCCATGGGTTTGTATACAGGGTTGCAAGCGGAGAGTTACAAGCCAGACGTGTGTCAGCACCAGTGAATTCTGCCTGCGCAAAAGAGGAGGGGCAATATTCTAGTAAAGACAGTTGGAGAATGTTTACAGAAGAACTTAGCATCAAGGTTGTCCTGTCGGTATCTTCTAGCAGCGTCTGGGAGATGGACTGGTGAGGGTTTGTAAAGCTGAAAGGAAAAGTACTGTCTGATAAGAGATTCAGAAGGAGGGACTGGCATGGAGGAGCAAAGTATTTTATTCAAAGGTTTGAGGGGGGAAATCTCATTCAGGGCTTTGCCTAAGTTTCATGTTACTCTTTTCAAGTTACTTATTCCTAATAAAGAATTCTTCTATATCCTAAATGGATTATATTGAGAATTTCTATATTTAGGACTTAAGAACTGAATTGGGAACTGAAGCCATCACATAAAGCCCTGAACCTCACACTATGGAAACTCTACCTGAGAACTGCAGAGTTACTGAGGAAGATCCAACTTCAGAATGCCCAGAACTCAGAGAGACTCTTCTCGTGCTATCTGGAGGAGGAGAGTGGGCTAGAGGTGAGAAAGGACCTTACCAAGAGGCTCATGGGGACCCCGGAGGTGTCTCCTCAGAAGGGGTGAGACTTTCCCGGCAGCATCCCCAAGAGTCTTCAACACCATGACTGGCGAAACCACTAAGCCTGACGATCCTTCAGACGGCTACCAGGTGCAACCTAGATGAAATCCTTGCAATGCCAGAGCAAGGAGGAGAAGGGAGCAGAGTAGACAGAGATTCCGACTGCAACAAGAGCAAACCAGGAGTTTCGGATGATGAACAGCTGGAAGAAGGAGAGTTGCTCAGGATTTTGCAAGTCATGGGAATCTGACATCCAGTGAATCTATTCCCACAACTGGGAGCCTGACCGAAAGTTTTGTTCAACTCAGAAGGAAGCACTCACCCTAAACCCACGAAAGGGGCCAAACCACATTGGTCCCAGGGTGGAGGTGTTGAACCCCAGGACACCTGATTTGTGACTAAAGAGAGAGGTTCCCATCATTCCAGAACAGTATCGGCAAAACAAGTCAAACAGATGGAAAGAGAGATGACTTCCATCGGAGATCATGTAACTACTTTGCAGGGAGCAGTGGAAAAGTTATTACAGAAACTTGATTCTGTGGCAGAATCCTGAGCATCCTACAACCCAGGGTTGGCTTCAGGAGCCGAAAGTGATGGTTCAAGGTATTATTCAGCTAGAAGTAAGAAACTGGTGACATCATCAGTTGCATGCTCTGCCCAGAGGAGAATTCAAGCCTAGAACCCTCGAGAGCTGCAGAAGACAGAGAGCATGTTTGGAATACGGGATCTAAAGGTGAAATTTGGCAGGGACCCAAAACACTTAGCCTGGTTCTTGACTGGGGATTTATAGAGGAATTTGGGAAATTCTTCCCTAGCGACAAGGCTAAAATACGATATGTTTCAGCCCATTTAGAAAATGAGGCAGATAACTGGGCAGTTGATTTACATGACTCAGAGGCTCCAGAACTTGAGGACTTTGATGAATTCATGTATGCATTGAGAGAGCAGTTCAAAGATCCAATGGCTAAGGTGAGAGCCAAGATGAGTATACAGAATATTTGGCAAGGAGCCAGGTCAGTCTCAGAGTATACTATGGAGTTCAAAAGATGGCAGGAAAATTTAACTGACTGGCCAGAATTGCTGAAGATTGAATATTTCCACCTAGGTCTACAACCTGAAATCCTGGGATGGTCCCTAGCAAGGGGGAACCCGGAAACCCTTAGAGGGTGGATTTGCCTGGCAGGAGAAGTGGAAGACATACAAGCCCAAGTTCAGAGGCAACAGAGTACCCAAGCAGCGGAGAGACACCCAAGGACAGCTGCCGCCACAGCTCAGGAGAAGGGAATCTGGAGATCATGGGAGGAACAGAAGGAATGATGAATGCTAAAGGGCTTGTGCTTCAAGTGTGGCAAGGAGGGTCATAGAATCACCAACTGCCCACAAGTGTCAGTGACAGGAAGCAAAAGTGGATCCAAAGCCCCAGCAACTAAAAGTACAGCAGCCCTCGGGACGGAGATGACCCCTAAAGAACCCCTAACAGGAGAGGAAGACTTGGCAGAAGAAGAGCTTCAACCAGCAGGAAACTGGGAACACCTGTCCTGGTGCCCAAGGTCAGGCAATCCCAAGTGGGTGTGAGGATCCTATGGTGCATGGAAACTGCCCTGCCATGTTAGTGGAGGTTTGGGTAAAGTTGTTGAGAAATGTGCAGACTTGGTTGGGATGCTGGACTCTGGATGTACTTGCTCTTTCATGCACCCTGCCATAGTGACTGGTCTGCGACTGAGAGTGGGGAGATTGAAAGAACCCATCATTTTTATGCAACTGGATGGGTCAGACATGAAAGGGGACCAGTAGAATAGTATACTGAAATGGTAGAGATGCACATTGGTACCCACAAAGAGACTTTGTGATTTCTGGTGGCCCCCATAGCCAATCAGTCCATAATTCTGGGATTGGCATGGTTGAGACAAAGAAACCCCAAGGTGGACTGGGTGACAGGACAGTTCATGTTTGCCAATGGGAGCTACCTGGGACTAAAAGAGAAGGATCCACCCTCTGACTTAGAGATGATGGCTGTGGTGGCAGAGGTATGGAGTGGAGTTTCTACCCAGGATGAGGAGTTAATTCCATCGCAATACAGAGACTTAAAAGAGGTTTTTGGAAAGGCTGAGTCAAACCAGCTTCCTCCCCATAGAAAAACGGACTGTGCTATCGAATTGGACCCAAAGGCCTAAAACAAAGTTGTACTCCATGACCATTAAAGAATCAGAGGCATTGTGAGAATTCATTGATAAAAACTTAAAAAGGGGTTTCATCTGCCCAGCCACTTCACCCATGGCTGCGCTGGTGCTTTTCAGGAAAAAAGAAAGATGGATCATTAAGACTACGTATTGATTATAGAGGTTTAAATGTGATTTGCACCTCAAACAAGTACCCCTGGCCACTAATATTGGTCCACCTGTCTAAAGGAAAGATTTTTACTAAGCTGGATTTGCGAGAAGCTTATTTCTGGGTGCGCATCCAAGAAGGGGATGAGTGGAAAACAGCATTTAATTGCCAACTGGGTTGTTTTGAGTATTTAGTAATGCCCTTCAGGTTACAAGGGGCTCCAGGGTGCTTATGTACCTTGATGACATTTTAATCTATTCTGAGAGTTTGGAGGAACATGTGGTGTTGGTTAGGGAAGTGTTGAAAAGGCTACTCAAAGCCTAGTTATATGCAAAGCTATCAAAATGTAATTTCACAAACAGCTGGATTATTTGGGGTATCGAGTCTCCAGTAAGGGAATTGAAATGGATCCAACAAAAGTGAGAGATGTATTGGCATGGGAACCTCCCAAAACTAGGAGACAGTTACAAAGTTTCCTAGGGTTTGCTAATTTCTACCAATAGTTTATACTAAACTTTGCCCAAGTAGCTCTGCCCTTAACCTATTTGTTAAAAACGAAAGGAAAGGGAAAGCCTCAGAAAGTGAAAAAGCCTGGGGCAGTACTAAAGTGGACAGCAGAGTGTCAAGTTTTTGATCAGCTGAAAAGGCTATTTACAGCAGAGCCAGTTTTAAAACACCCCAATCCTCTCCAACCCCTAATCATACAAGCTGACGCATCAGCCTTGGCAATAGGGGCCATACTTCTGCAACGCAATGTAAAGGGAATTCTACGGCATTCTAACCTCTCCCGTAAATTCAGAGACTTAGAGGCTGTGGCGTGTCTGGGAAAAAGAAGCCTTTGCCATACGGCACACTTTAGTAACATGGAGACACCTATTAGAGGGAGCCCCTCATCCATTTGAAGTCTGGACAGACCACAAAAACTTAGAAGACTTAAAGTCACCCAGAAAGCCAAATCCCAAACAGATAAGATGGGCGCAGTTTTTTAGCAGATTCAACTTCACACTGAAGTATTTCCCTGGAGGTAAAAACTTTTTGGTTGACACATTGGCACGCTGGCCACAACATACTAGCCAGAGGAAAGAAGTAGTGGATTCTATAATTCCAAACCAGCAAGTGGGGTTGGCTGCAGTAACACAGAGTCAAAAAGACAAACCAGTCACAGAACTAGCAGAAAGGTTGCAATATGAGGTACAATCTGCATTGCAGGAAGATGAATGGTTGTGGGCAAACAAAGCATCTTTAACAGAGAAACAGGGACTTTGGTGGAGTGGAGGCAGGTTGTACATTCCAAAGACTTTACGCAAAAGAAGTTTAGAGAGAAGTCATGACACTAAATCAGCTGGTCATTTTGGGTTTGTAAAAACCTTGCATTTAATGAGACAGCAATTTTGGTGGCCCTCCATGAGGAAGGATGTAGAGGAATATGTAAGCAGTTGCCCAATATGTGCAATGGCAAAACAATGGGTGGGCAAACCTAGAGGACTGTTACAAAACGTTGCAAGCCCAGCTCATCCATGGAAGCAGATTGCCACGGATTTTATAGTGGAATTGCCTGAGAGCAAAAAGAAAATGGTAATTTGGGTTGTAACTGACTTATTTTCAAAACAAGCTCATTTCATTCCATGTGCCAGCCTACCTACAGCCAACCAGCTGGCCAAGATGTTTATACATGACTATCGCTTGCATGGGGCCCCTGAAACTGTCATTAGCGACTCCTGGGTACAATCCACTTCCAAATTTTGGAAAGCATTTCTTAAATTGATTGGGGCAGAACAAGGCTTAAGCAACTCCCATCATCTGGAGACGGACAGATCAACTGAACCTCTGAACTCTGCATTAGAACAGTATCTGAGATGTTACATTAGCTACCAGCAAAATGATTGGGTGGACCTGCTTCCTTTTGCTGAGGTGGCATATAATAATGCTGTACTTCAAAGCACTGGTTTCTCTCCTTTCTAAGTGGTAAACAGACAGGAGTTTGTAGCCATACCAGAACTGCCTCAGGATCAAAGTGATCCGATCCTAGCAGATGAATGGATAAAACGTATTGCTGACAACTGGCCTGTGATGAACAAAACCTTTCAAGAAGCAATGGAAACTTACAAGAAATATGCTGACTGCAAATGGTCCCCAGAATGGCTGCTGAAAGTTGGAGAAAAGGTTTACTTGTCAACTAAGTACCTGAAATCAACTCAACCATCTAGAAAATTGGGCCCCAAGTTTGTAGGTCCATTTCCTATCACTAAAGTTATAAACCCTGTGACTGTGCAATTACAATTGCCTAAGAACTTTAAAAAGATCCACCCTGTTTTTCATTGCAGTCTGCTAAAACCAGTCTGAAACTCAGAGACATGGCATCCAGAGCAAATTCCTCCAGCTCCAATGATTGATGGTGAACAACATTTTGAAGTACAAGAAATCCTTGATTTCCGCTGCCAGAGGGGGGAGTTACAGTACTTGATCCAATAGAAATATTTTCCTACGAGTTATAGTGAATGGGTCGCCAGTCGACATGTTCGCGCGCCTGAACTCACAGACTTATTTCATAAACGATATCCTGATGAACCAAAGTAACTGTTTCATATCATATTCACTTTGATATCATGCTCATTTGATTTAATCTTTGCCTATTATAATCACATTTGTAATTGCCTTTTGGATTGGGAATTTTCTTTCTTTGAGGGTGCAGTATGTCAGGGTTTGCCCAATTGCGAAGCCCTTCCATGGGTTTGTATACAGGGGTGCAAGCAGAGAGTTACAAGCCAGATGCATGTCAGCACCAGTGAATTCTGCCTGGGCAAAAGAAAAGGGGCAATATTCCAGCAAAGACAGTTGGAGAATGTTTACAGAAGAACTTAGCATCAAGGTTGTCCTGTCAGTACCTTCTAGCAGCATCTGGGAGATGGACTGGTGGGGATTTGTAAAGCTGAAAAGAAAAGTACTGTCTGATAAGAGACTCAGAAGGAGGGGCTGGCATGGAGGAGCAAAGTATTTTATTCAAAGGTTTGAGCAGAGAAATCTTATTCAGGGCTTTGCTTAAGTTTTATGTTATTCTTTTCAAATTACTTATTACTAATATAGAATTCTTCTATATCCTAAATGGATTATACTGAGAATTTCTATATTTAGGACTTAAGAACTGAATTGAGAACTGGAGCCATCACAGATAGCCTCTTGAGCAGGGGGTGTACCACCACCTCTTTCAAGATTGGGGGTACCACCTCTTCTGTCAAAGAGGCTAACCCTACAGTATGAACTCAACCATAGGTCACCTCCCTGGCCTCTTTCACAACCTAGGAGGGACCCAGATCCCAGTAAGCAGGTGGTTGACATCACAGAAAGCCCTCTCCACTTCCTCAGGAATCACCAGCTAAAACTCATCCCAGATCACACCAGATTGTTCCCCACGCATCTCAGCCTGCCCTACCCAGTCAGAGTCCAAGGAAGAGTGAATCTGAGTGGTTTGATCTGCCAGCATGAATAATCCTCAGAGTTCCAACAGATATTCCAATGGGCTCTCCCTACCCAATATGGACCAGATCACCCTAAACAGGGCTGCTAGGCAGCTATCAGCAGATGTGATAAGGGTGGAGAAATATTGATGGTAATCCCTAGTATGGGCTCTTACCTGTGTCTGGTCAGACTCGCTCTTCCTCCAATGGTGTTCCAGGTATCTCTTCAAGCATTTCATCTCCCAGAGCTGCTCAGTAAAAGGTACACTCTGAGATCAGCACACAGGGAGAAGCTGCATTGGAGCAATATAATGCAAGACCCCAGCTGTGCACCCACTGTAGGCAATGACTAGGTCTCATCCGAACCACCCACCAGATCCTCAAGGAAAACCCTAAGCTCTCTTTGGAACTCCACTGGGACCAACAATCACCTGGGGTGGACCAATCCAATGGGTCCTGTCTCCCTGCAGGGAAGGGTGGCACCAGTGAGCTGAAAGGCAACCAGAGAGTGATCTGTCCCCAGTGACAAACTGATGGTAATGTCCTCCAGATCATACCTCAATTGCCCCAAGACAAAAACCACATCTAGCTTGTGGCCTCCAGTATGTGTTGGGCCACCAATGACTTGGGACAGGTCCATGGTTGCCATGGAGGCCATGAACTCCTGACTGTCCTGGACTCAATGTCACCAGGTGGCAGATTGAAGAGTCTTGGGGACTCTACAGCCATCCTGTTAATGGAATCCAGCAGCTTAGGCAGGGAGGATGGTAACTATGCAGCACAGAGGATGGTATACAGTGGTGATTATGGATTGACATCTGCATATTCCTGTAATCACAGGACCAATAATGGCATAAGCTAATATCTGATAATTCCAATGTTGATGCAAACTTTTAACCAGAATTCCTATTCCTCATTAAAGAATATCCATCTGGGCACTAAACATTTCCATTCCAGTCACACAATAAGAAGTTGCAACAGGAAAATCAATGAAAGCAGAATATAAGGAAATAACCTAAATCTGCAGGGATGGGGTCAGAAAGGCTAAGGTTCATCATGAACAAATGCTTGCTATGAATGCTAAAAATAAAAAAAGAAGGGTTTTCCAGAACAAGAGGAAAGTCAAGGAAACTGTTGGCCCACTGTTTGGAGAGTGCAAGATGGTGATAGACAACATGGGAGAAAGCTGAAGTACTTAATTCCTACCTTGCACCTGTCTTTTCACAAAAGGAAAAAACAGTCCAACTTGTCAGAAGTGATAATGTTAGCAGCAGAAGAGAAATAAAGATCAAAATAGGTAAGGAATTGGTGAAGAAACATCTAGTTGCTGTTAATGAATTCAATTCTCTTGAACGGGATGGATTACATCCCAGAGTGTTAAAGGAATTGGTGGATGTCATCTCAGAACCACTGACTGAAATCTTTGAGAAATCTTTGAGCAGAAGAAGTGTCAGAAGATTGGAGAAGAACCAATGCTGTTCCAATATTTAAAAAGGGAATAAGGTGGAACCAGGAAACTACAGACCAACCAGCCTGATATCTATACTACATCAAATCAATAATTTTCCTTTTTTCCAGGGAAAAACCCAAGCAGTGGGTTTGCAACCACTTGGAAATGAACAGGGTGTTTACCAGAAGCCAACATGGATTTGTTAAAAACAGATCATGCCAGCCAAATCTTATTACTTTCTTTGACAATGTGACTAGATCAAGGGAATGCTGTGGATGTACCGTACAGATAGTCCTCAATTTACAGCTGATCATTTAACAATGGTCTGAAGTGGAAGGGTGTTTTATGGCCTGTAAAGCACTTCAGAGCATCGCAAACTGTCGCACCCTCCCCCCACAGTCACATAATTGCATTTTAGGCACTTGGCAACCGGCTCACAATTATGACCGGTTGTAGTGTCTCGGTCACATTATTGCATGGTAGTAAAATCAAGTCTAGTCATGTGATGACTTGACTTATGACCACAACTTACAACGGAAATCCTGGTCCCAATTGTGGTCGTAAGTCGAGGACTACCTGTACTTGGTCTTCAGTAAGGTGTTTGATGAAGTATGCCACAATCACCTTGTGATCTCACCCTATGTGGACATGGACCCATTAAGGACATGTGTTGGTTATGGTTGTTCAGCTAACTGTAAACCTATCTGGTAATGAGACCATCCACTGAACAACCATAACCATCACATGTCCTTAATGAGTCCATGTCCACATAGGGTGAGATATGCAGTAGGATACCTCAGGGTTCTGTCAGGCCTAATACCCTTCAACATCTTTATAAATTACTTAGATAAGGGAATAGAAGAGATGCTCATAAAATATGCAAATAACACAAAGTTAGGGGGGACTGTTAACACTCCAGAAGACAGGCTCAAGATTCAAAAGGATCCGATAGACTTGAACGTTGGGTCCTATCGAACAAAATGTTAAATGGTGAGAAATGGGAGCTTTAGCACTTAGGTAGTGCAAAAGCAGATACACGATACAAGATAACTGGCTTTGCCATAGTACTTGTAAAAAGAATCTGGGTGTCTTGGTACACTACAAATTAAGAATGAGCAAGCAATGTGCTCCAGCTGCCAAAAGAGCCAATGCACTTCTGAGCTGCATCAATAGAGGTATAGTGTCAAAATCACAGGAAGTTATAGTACTGCTGTATGCTGCATTGGTCAGACCACACCTGGAATACTGTGGCCAGTTCTGGTCACCATAATACAAAAAGGACACTGAGGAACTGGAAAGAGTACAGATAAGAGCAGCAAAGATGGTAGGGGTCTTGGAAGCTAAATCCTACAAAGACCAGTGAAAGAAACTTGGCATGTTTAATCTAAAGAAGAGAAGGCTAAGGGGAAATATGACAGCAGTCTTCTAGTACATGAAAGGATATCACAGGGAAGAGGGTATGGATTTATTTTCCATAGCACATGGAAGTCAAGATCAACTGGGCAGAAACTTTACTGTGAGAGATCCAAATTCGAAATAAGAAAGAATTTCCTGTGAGAACTATTAAGCAGCAGAGCAGCCTACTCCTGAGGTTGTGGGTGCTCCATCACTGGAAGATTTAAAGAAAAGATTGGACAGCCATTTGTCAGGGGTGTTATGGGGATCCTCCACTGTGCAGAGGGTTGGACTAGAAGACCTCTAAGTCCCTTCCAACCCTATGATTTTATGCTTCTGTTACAGCGGAATTGCTGTAAAATGGTGTTCCCAATTCCCATCTCAGACATTCAGAAGGACATTATGATCAAAAGGTATTGAAAAATGTAAGAAAATAAAAGGGGTTATGCTTCCCATCCCTTTTGGCAAAGTTCATGCCCTAGTAAAACTAATAGTTTCTGTCTCAAAACAACATCTAAAATCACAGTGAAATTGGTCCAGAAGATAAATGCCATTCAGAAATTTCTGGTATTCACCAACCACCTATTTAAGCCGTTTATCCAAGCTATCTATCACTTTCCTCAAAAGTAGCCCAAGTGACTCCTCTTAAACACTAATACCATTTCTTCTCTCAAGGAGTTAATGATTTCTTAGATCAATCAGCTATCGTATTTTAATGTCTAAGAAGTCAAGAATAGTAAGCAAACTTTTCATTGTGGACTCTGTACTTCACATAGATGAATTAACAAGGTATTCTTAGGGGTAGAGAAGCAGTGTTTGCCAAAGCAACTTAAATCAAATAAGAGAATCAGGCCTTGCCCTCATGCTCCCAATCTAAAAAGATAAGACTCTTCAAGGTCAGAAACAGTGGTGATCAATAGTAGCACTGACTGACCAATCAATCAAATTCATGTTGTTCTGATATTTTCTTCCTAAAGTTTTGTCTTGTATAGCAATATGTCACTTTCTCTATTGGCAAATAGATGGGGATAGAATTGTCACAACTAATAAATGGTTATGGCCAGAATATACTGCCTTTCAGTCTCCACTCCTGGTCAGCTATCAGTAGGCTCTCAGTATTCTAAATGACAAGGTTTAAAAAAGTTCTCTGCAGCTGTTCCTTCTCTTGCCAAAGTAAACAAATACAGCAATCTTCCCCTTTCCTAGGAAGTTCAGCCTAGGAAGCAGAGGGAGCAGCCTCCCAATGGCGTTTTCCATGGAACTCTGGTTGACAGAAGATGAACCTCTATTTTAGGGGGCTATTTTCTAGGAGACACAAGGCCTTTTGCTAAGCTTTTCAACTTAAAGACACCCCAATCTGATCAGGATCAGTAATTAGAAATGAGAGGTGGGTTGACCAATGTCCGCTTCTGACCCCACAATGCAGCTTTGTGCCAACTTGATTCTAAGGAAGATTCTAGGCCTCCTGTAGGGAACTCCTGCTGCCTATCTTGAATGAAAGTGAGGCTATCCTCAATCTCCATTAGAACTCACCTTGCACTGTTAAGGAACTATACAAAACTAGAATGCTTCCAAGAATCCCACCATTAAACTCTGTTTTTTACATAAGGGGAATTTAGTTTTTAGAGGAGTGAAAACATCAGAGATAAGCCTTTTGAACAGGAAAACTGTAGAGACAGTATTATAGTACAATCTTCAAAGTTTTCATCTTGGTACCACCACTATAAGAAACACAGAAGCCTCTCCCAGTATCTGGCTAACATTACTAATGCTTTTACAGTACATCTCTTTACATTCAGATCGTGCCCTCTGCTTATCTTGAAAGGAAATTTTGTAAATGTTCAGTGGTAGAGCACCAGTGCCCTGTGGTGCCAGCCAAGTAGAGGACATTAATAATTATGTCCTCTACTGCTCTATCTATGATAAAATCAGAGGGAAGACACTGATGATAAACTAATTTAAGGGGTAGGGTAATGAACAACCAAACTACCTCCTCACAGGCGTTCCAATTATTAGTAATCAGGTCACTACCTTTGCCATGCCATCTTTTCATCTTAGAAATGAAATGTTAAGATCCCAATTGCAGTACTGGTTGATTCTTAATTCTCTTGTATGCTTTCTTCTTCTTTGTTGTTGTTGATTATTGTAACTAATTTATTCTTCTTTTCTGCTATGCCATGTTGTTATGGCCTGTGGTCACAATAGTAAATTTATTGATTGAACTATGTATGTATTGGAGAAGGACTGCTGATTTGTGAATCTACCCTCATACTGTATAAGATTCTGTTACTATAGCCAATCTCAGTAAAAGTAGTTTTAGCCTTCCATTGCAGCTGATTTCCTAGTCTGGTCTACCTAATGGAGCTGACATCAATCTTGCAAGTTGTTACCTTGTTGCTCTGGACTTTAAAAAAATCTTTCAGCCCCTCTTGCCTAAGTAAAGGTCCTTGCATATTTCCAGCTTACCATTCCATTTTCCTTACTCTGTACATATACAGAAAAAGCAATTGTTCCATATGGTAAGATTATCGCCTTGGTAAAAATCACACACAATGCTTGAATTCAACTTCAGCAAGAGGCAGAATATTAAGTTTAAAAAAGCAATTTCTACAAACACTGAAAAAGTGATAGCACTATATTTCATATTTATAAAGAAAACCCTTAGGGTTTCACATTCACACTTTTCTGATAACATTTATTTATAACATTTCTAACCTGCTTTTCTGTTACAACAATCCAAAAATTCATATTTCAGTTATTGAACATATAGCAGACATGTTTATTTAAATTGTTATTAAGAAACATATTACTTTATATAGTCTGTACCTTCAATATAGCCTCCAGTATGTACAAACTCAGAAAATAGTAGGTGCACAATTTTAGTTGTGGAATATATGGTGACTCAGTATGAAGTATAAAGTAAAGAGCAATTGGAAAACAGTTCAAAAGGGTTATCATGCTACATATATATTCGAATTCCTTCATTAACACTATTTGGTGGCATGTTCTCATAAACTTGTTTCTTTAAAGAGAAA
The DNA here is from genome assembly GCF_035149785.1 of Candoia aspera. NCBI lineage: Eukaryota > Metazoa > Chordata > Lepidosauria > Squamata > Candoiidae > Candoia > Candoia aspera. The sequence goes on along the minus strand of NC_086153.1, from coordinate 236,951,307 downwards.
AAAAGTTAGACATGCAATTAGTAACAGTCATTTAAAAATTCAGAAAATGATATTACTTTTCGTTTCCTAATACCACATATGGCCAGTGATCAGCAATGTCCAAGAATCTTGCTCTGAGAGAATAATTCAACAAGAGTCCAACTCTGTGATTTTATGAATAGTTAAAGATGCCAAGTAGACATGTGAACTCAAATTACTGAGACCAAAGGAAGTACAAGAGAGTTATGCTCTGTTTCCTTTGATAACAGTAGTTATTCCAGTGTCTGAGAATAAGAAAATGGGGAGTAGTGTAACTCTTTTGAATTCCTTTTGATCTCATCAATGAATTTCAACACATTTTGGGATTCACAACATCCAAACTTTAGTCCAATACCTTTCTTCTATCTATTGCTGTCACTGTTGCCTCCTCAGGCTGGAGAAAAAACTGCAAGAGTGTACTGTATTTTGGAAGGGGCTGGTAGTTCCCATACCCAGAACTGTTCTTTAAGAGCAGTTGTTGTGAAATAATCAGAGAAGAACCCATTGTGGACATCCTCCCAACATACTGTCTTGAAGTACATCATCCAGCTGAGGAGGAGGAAAAACCTTGCATCAATCCCCCCCGCCCATGCCCTCATATAAATACATACATAAGGATGTGGACTAATTCCAGAAGGGTTAGTCAAGATATTCAGCAGCCAGTGGACTTCTGGGTGGAAACATGGAAGACTAGCACATCTCTGTGTACTGGGGATGACACAGAGGCAAAGACTGGCAACCAGGTGGTGTGCCCAAGCTAATGGAGCTTCTACAGACAAGGAGGAAGCCACAAGATTGCCTATTTGAGCTCCAAAGGCAGCTCCTCACGAAGAAACCCACAGGATCCAGAGGGAAACTGCAGGCAACTTGTGAGTAAAGAGCGTCAGGAACTATGGGAGAAAACAGCATGCTCACAGCCTCAAGCAAAACCTGTTTAAAGGACACTGGGTTTGCCCAACCCACTTTCTAAAGCACTTTTGGATGGAGGAAATTTAAAGTGTAAAGCATCAAAGCCACCCAACTGAGTATACCTTTGACCTGTGGGAAAGATTAAACTAAAAAGTAAGGATACAATTATAAATAATTTTAAAAAATTAAAAGCAAAAATCTTTCCAGGAGTTTCAAATGCAAAAGTTAAAAATGGATTAAGGGGACAGTCAAATTTGGAATATTGCCTTATTTAAAGTACTTTTGAATTAATTAGATAAAAAATATATACATTGGTGGGAAAGAGGATTGTTTAAACTTGCTAAGAAGGATGATTGGCTGACTTCAGTAAACAAAGAAGTAAGTTGAGAAGGAAGGAAAACAGGAAGTTGAGAAAGATCATGTGACTACAGAAGTGTGGAGGGCCAAAAGGGACTTAAGAGTTACGGACATAGGGAAAAAAAGCCTCTCTTTTATTCTTCTCCTTTCTGGATTACAAATTAGAAAAAAGACAAATGGCTACTACTAGAAAGATAGCGAAAGTTATAGAAGGGAGGAGAGGAATATTTACAGAGGGACAACAAATAATAGAAAAAGGGATTATGCCAGAGTCCTTACAAAGGATGTTTGTAGAATTAGGGAAGAATGTTACAGCATCAATAACTGCATCAGTGTCTGCATCTGTCAAAAGAGATCGGGCTACCCTCGAAGAGAGAACAGAGGAAAAATTTACAAATATGGAAGAAAAGATGAATAAACACTGGAAGATTCTGTAATACAGATGAGTGGAGAGGTTAAACAAATCAAAGAAAAAATGGAAAATTTGGAAAATAAGACAGAAATAATAAATGAAGAGATGGAAAAGGATTTAGACAATGTGGTGTTATTGGAATTAAGAAAGAATTTTGTTTAAGACAGGGCAGTTCCAGAGGAACCTGGTAAAGATATTAGAGAGTTGTAGAATCCTTAACAAAATTTTTGGAATGGAATGAAGAAGATATGGATGCAGAAGTGGACAAAGTGTATAGAATTAATAAAATATATGCAAAATTAAGAAAAGTACCAAGAAATATACTTGTATACTTTGTCAGGAAGAAGACAAGAGACCAGGTTCTACAACAACATTTCAATACTAAATTAAGGATAAATAATGAGAGCCAGTTTGGTGTTGTGGTTAAGGCATCAGGCTAGAAACTGGGAGACTGTGAGTTCCACTCCCGCCTTAAGCACAAAACCAGCTGGATGACCTTGGGCCAGTCATTTTCTCTCAGCCTAGGAAGGAGGCAATGACAAACCACTTCTGAAAACCCTCCAAAGAAAATTTCAGGGACTTGTCCAGGCAGTCTCGCCCTGCTGCCAAGCCAAGCCTTGCACCCAAGCCTCGCCTTGCTGCCATGCCAAGCCTCGTGCGTGGAACTTGCCCAGTGACTGAATCACGTGTTACTGAGCGACTGCCTACTGCATACTACTGTATATAGTTATTGCTTAAATAAAAGTCCTTAATGCACCACTTCCTGTGTTGAGTCTTAGTCGGAACAGGACAATTGTCCTATGAAAATTGGTGTTTTTTGGGAGACTAGAATGGAGTGCTTTGCCCACAAAAAGACAGAATGTCTGTGAAAGGAATTAAATCAACACAAGGTAAATTGCCAAAAATATTTTTTTGAAATGATGGACAACTTTGAGTTTATAGATATAGAGAGAGATAAAAATGGTGATTCCAAGGAATATATGTACTTTTCTGAAAGAGAGAGATCTTTCTCAAGAATAGATATGTTTTGGATTTCTAAGAAACTCACTACATATACTAATAGAGATATTACCAAAACCTTTTTCAGATCATAACCCACTGACTTTAATATATAACAGGAAAGGTAGAAGCTACAGATGGAGGCTAAATGAAACTTTACAACAAAAAGAATCAATAATTGAGGACTGTAAAAAGAAGCTGAAAGAATTGAGATTAATTTAAATAAAGGTATGGACATACCTTCAGCAAAGGATCGTTACCTTGTCATGGTGCTGGAGCTTGAGCACCTCAATGATGCCATGAGCTAAACCGTGAAGGGCCACCCAAGACAGGAAGGTTATGACAGAGAGGTCAGACTAAATGCGATCCCTGGGGAAGGTAATGGCAACCCACCCCAGTATTCTTGCCGTGAAAACTAAATGGATCAGCACAACCAGAGATATGTCAGTTTACCATCGGAAGATGAGACTCCCAGGTCGGAAGTTGGTCAAAATGCTACTGGGGAGGAACAGAGGATGAGTTCAACTAGCCCCAGACGTGATGATGCAGCTAGCTCAAAGCCGAAAGGACGGCTAGCAGCCGATGGTGCTGGTGGTGAACAGCGAATCCGATGTTCTAAGGATCAACGCACCATTGGAACCTGGAATGTAAGATCTATGAGCCAGGGCAAATGGGATGTGGTTATTGGTGAGATGTCAAGATTATAGACATTTTGGGAGTCAGTGAACTGAAATGGACTGGAATGGGCCACTTCACATCAAATGACCACCAGATCTACTACTGTGGACAAGAGGACCACAGAAGAAATGGAGTAGCCTTCATAATTAATAGTAAAGTGGCTAAAGCAGTGCTCGGATACAATCCAAAAAACGATAGAATGATCTCAATTCGAATTCAGGGCAAGCCATCTAACATCACAGTGATCCAAATATACGCCCCAACCACAGATGCTGAAGAAGCTGAAGTAGAGCAGTTCTATGAGGATCTGCAGCACCTACTGGACAACACGCCTAAAACAGATGTTGTTGTCATCACAGGAGACTGGAATGCTAAGGTGGGCAGTCAAATGACACCTGGAATTACAGGTAAGCATGGCCTGGGAGAACAAAATGAAGCAGGACATAGGCTGATAGAATTTTGCCAAGACAACTTACTCTGCATAACAAACACTCTCTTCCAACAACCTAAGAGACGGCTTTATAGATGAACTTCCCCAGATGGACAACACCGAAATCAGATTGACTACATCCTTTGCAGCCAAAGGTGGCGGACATCTATACAGTCGGTAAAAACAAGACCTGGAGCTGACTGCAGTTCAGATCACGAACTTCTTCCTGCACAATTTAGGATCAGACTAAAGAGATTAGGAAAGATCCACAGATCAGCTAGATATGAGCTCACTAATATTCCTCAGGAATATGCAGTGGAGGTGAAGAATAGATTGAAGGGACTGGACTTAGTAGATAGGGCCCCGGAAGAACTATGGACAGAAGTTCGCAACATTGTTCAGGAGGCGGCAACAAAATACATCCCAAAGAAAGAGAAAACCAAGAAGGCAAAATGGCTGTCTGCTGAGACACTAGAAGTAGCCCAAGAAAGAAGGAAAACAAAAGGCGACAGCGATAGGGGGAGATATGCCCAATTAAATGCAAAATGCCAGAGGTTAGCCAGAAGAGATAAGGAATTATTTTTAAACAAGCAATGCACGGAAGTGGAAGAAGACAATAGAATAGGAAGGACAAGAGACCTCTTCCAGAAAATTAGAAACATTGGAGGTAAATTCCAGGCAAACATGGGTATGATCAAAAACAAAGATGGCAAGGACCTAACAGAAGAAGAAGAGATCAAGAAAAGGTGGCAAGAATATACGGAAGACCTGTATAGGAAGGATAACAATATCGGGGATAGCTTTGACGGTGTGGTCAGTGAGCTAGAGCCAGACATTCTGAAGATTGAGGTTGAATGGGCCTTAAGAAGCATTGCTAATAACAAGGCAGCAGGAGACGACGGCATCCCAGCTGAACTGTTCAAAATCTTGCGAGATGGTGCTGTCAAGGTAATGCATGCTATATGCCAGCAAATTTGGAAAACACAAGAATGGCCATCCAATTGGAAAAAATCAACTTATATCCCCATACCAAAAAAGGGAAACACTAAAGAATGTTCAAACTATTGAACAGTGGCACTCATTTCACATGCCAGTAAGGTAATGCTCAAGATCCTGCAAGGTAGACTTCAGCAATTCATGGAGCGAGAATTGCCAGATGTACAAGCCGGGTTTAGAAAAGGCAGAGGAACTAGGGACCAAATTGCCAATATCCGCTGGATAATGGAAAAAGCCAGGGAGTTTCAGAAAAACATCTGTTTCTGTTTTATTGACTATTCTAAAGCCTTTGACTGTGTGGACCATAACAAATTGTGGCAAGTTCTTAGTGGTATGGGGATACCAAGTCATCTTGTATGCCTCCTGAAGAATCTGTATAACGACCAAGTAGCAACAGTAAGAACAGACCATGGAACAACGGACTGGTTTAAGATTGGGAAAGGAGTATGGCAGGGCTGTATACTCTCACCCTACCTATTCAACTTGTACACAGAACACATCATGCGACATGCTGGGCTTGAGGAATCCAAGGCTGGAGTTTAAATCGCTGGAAGAAACATTAACAATCTCAGATATGCAGATGATACCACTTTGATGGCTGAAAGTGAAGAGGAACTGAGGAGCCTTATGATGAAGGTGAAAGAAGAAAGTGCAAAAGCTGGCTTGCAGCTAAAACTCAAAAAAACCAAGATTATGGCAACCAGCTTGATTGATAACTGGCAAACAGAGGGAGAAAATGTAGAAGCAGTGAAAAACTTTGTATTTCTAGGTGCGAAGATTACTGCAGATGCTGACTGCAGTCAGGAAATCAGAAGATGCTTAATCCTTGGGAGAAGAGCAATGACAAATCTCGATAAAATAGTTAAGAGCAGAGACATCACACTGACAACAAAGGCCCGCATAGTTAAAGCAATGGTGTTCCCAGTAGTAACATATGGCTGCGAGAGCTGGACCATAAGGAAGGCTGAGAGAAGGAAGATCGATGCTTTTGAACTGTGGTGTTGGAGGAAAATTCTGAGAGTGCCTTGGACTGCAAGAAGATCAAACCGGTCCATACTCCAGGAAACAAAACCAGACTGCTCACTTGAGGGAATAATATTAAAGGCAAAACTGAAATACTTTGGCCACATAATGAGAAGACAGGACACCCTGGAGAAGATGCTGATGCTAGGGAGAGTGGAAGGCAAAAGGAAGAGGGGCCGACCAAGGGCAAGATGGACGGATGATATTCTAGAGGTGACGGACTTGTCCCTGGGGGAGCTGGGGGTGTTGACTGACAGGAAGCTCTGGCATGGGTTGGTCCATGAAGTCACGAAGAGCCGGAAGCAACTGAACGAATAAACAACAGATTTTAAAAATCATTATGTGCCATGTTAAGGATATGGAATAAATGTAAACCCAGGTTGGGCCCGAAATACATTTATTGCTCTCAGTACAGGAAGCATTTTATAGAAAAGAAACAGCAGGCAAAGAGAAATCGTTAACATATCAAAACTTATTAATACAGGAAGATGGACAAGATGAAGCCAAGGGAACAATTAACTGCAGAGGGATTTAGTTTTCAATGGTTTTCGTACAGTATGTACAATTAAGAGAAAGATTTAATACAGATAAAAAGTTAATTGGGATTGAACAACATAAGACAGAATTTGAAAATGAATTGTGTACAAATGATGAACATGTGAGTAGAAAAATGTATACTTTTGTTGAGATTTGAAACAGAAGAGGAATAAGTTAAAAATTCCATGATAAAATGGGCTATATAGAGATGGATCAATGGGAGAGAATGTGGATAAAGGGACTGAAATTCAAATTGTATTATAATTTAAGAGAGAATTTTTATAAAATTTGGTACCATTGGTATATGACACCAGAGAAATTATCTAAGATGTATAAAGGTATTTCTAGTCAATGTTGGAAATGTGAAAAACATGAAGGGACATTTTTACCATGCATTGGTACTTTTGAAAAAAGCAAAAAAAAAAAAAAGGAAACAAATACATAAAATGATATGAAGAATTTTGAAGATTAATATCAAGATGAAAACAGAACTTTTTTTTATTGGGCCTTATGGATAGTCAATTAGAAAAGACTTATGGAAGACTGGTTTTATATATGGTTCCTGCAGCAAGACTCTCAATAAAAATTTTATTTAAAAAAAAGGTATGAACAACAATGGAGAAATATTGAAATACCCACAATGGAGGAATGGATTGTGAACATGACAGAACTGGCAAAACTGACATGTTTGGTCAGGAACAAAACAACAAGTACCTTTCATAAAAGACTGGAAACCTTTTACAGACTTTTTGCTGAAAATGGAAAAAGCTGAAATGGTGATTTCTGGATTTGATGATTGCAAAAGCACTGAATAAGGGGCTGAAGGAATTATTGTAATGTTAAAGGAGGAGGAGTGATAATGAGTTTACTGCTTTAAAGAAGGTCAGAAGTCACTTCTTTAATTATCTTTTTTTCTTTCTTTAACTGTCTTATTCTCTGCACTGTATCTTTTCTTCTTTTCTCTCTTTTCTTTGTATATTTCTGCATTTTTCTTTTATCTATGTAAAAACTCTCAATAAAAAATTTATTTAAAAAAAAGGTATTCAGCAGCCAGATTCCCATGCCTCACAAATAAATTTTCATTTTTCCCAGCCTCACAAATAAGCTGTGTGTCTAAAGGAAGCCATCCAAATGATAATTTAAAAACCACCAACAGTTCTGTCATCTGATCATGAGAGTCAATCAGGATCTTCAGCTTCACAACTTTCTGAGCAACTTCTATTGAAAATCTTCCACACTTTTTCTCATAAATCTGCCTTAGAAACTGATTACTGGTTTCTACTAGCCTTTCTGATATCAAGTTTCCAATTTTGAACTTAATTTGCTGCAGTTCCTTTTTTCTGGCATTCTACAACTTTGTTTGCTTATTTGGGACTAGATCTTTGCTGAATTGGAATGAAAGCTAATTTCCAATAATTCTGGGTACTTGGGCCCAGTAGTTCTTGATTACTGTATTCAGCATTCCAATTACTAATCTTAGAATATATTCTAAGAGTGCATATATCACCTTCACAATATAAACAATGTTTTAAAATTTCCTTCATACATATTTTAATATACATTAACATATACTAACTTTGATGGCTTAGAGGTTTCCTCTTTCACAATGTAAACCCACTCAGATAGCCATTTCTTAATTGTGACCAGCATGCCTTTGCTTTCCCAATATGTTTTTACTTCATGAATATTCATAAACCTGCAATAATTAAAAGCATATACTTGAAAACAGAAGCTAAAATGTGAATACAAGGTAATTCTCAATACTTTTGCCATACACAGATATGTAGCTTTGGATCATTTTCCTCAATAAATAAATGAACAAGTATAATGTTGTTGACTCATTTGTTTAACTGGGTTTTCTTTATCTAGTTTTAGGACTTGTGTGGAGAACACATCACATTTCAGGTCATATTTATGCAGAAGTACTAAAAATTCAGAAGGGTTCACAAACTTTTATACATCACTGTAGATGCACATAACAATGTAAAGGGAAAAAAAGGGAAAAGGGAAAAAAGTTAAAACTTAAAGGAAAAAAGAAAAAGAATAATCAGTAAAAACACTATTGGGAAATGATATAATTTTACATTTCCTTCCATTGTACCGGACTGATCACATGAACATACTATATTTTCAAACATTGTTTCTAGTTACTGTCTTTGAGTCAATTATTTCCCCCTTAAAAACTGTACTGTTAAATTTCTGAGTTTGCCTTGTGTGACATACCTGTATGATATATATATGGAAGCCATTCTTGCTTAAACTTAGTCAAACTTTTGTTCTGAATATATACTATTAATTTTACTATTGCTGTATATTCCCCAAGTTTGGTTTCCCAATCTGATATTGTTGGCAATGTGTCCTCATATCCATCAGCATATAACTTAATAAACTGTAATTTTTTTTATTTGTTCTGGAACAATTCATAGTAAAAAAACTGTTTTCAAATATTAATTGTTTTCATCAGCTCTCTTATTGCATTTTGCAGTTGCATAATAGTTAGAACTATATAATCTGCATAGCATTTTAAGTTTTATTCCTCTCCTTGAGTCTTGATGCCTGATACTTATTTTTTCAACACTTATTTGCTAACACTTCTAAAGCAATCAAGAATAATAAAGGAGAAAGAAAGTGAACATCCTTATCTAGTACCTTTACTCATTAAAAAATTTGTAGAAGGTTTTTAATTAGCTATGATCTTTGTCATTTGCCATTGATATATTTATTTATTTTATTTATTTATCAAATTTGTCACCGCCCATCTCCTCCCACCAAAGGGACTCTGGGCGGTTTACAACAAAATACTCACTAAAACAATAAATATATAAAAATGCCTTATAAAATTACATATCATTAATAAATATAAATAAGAGTAAGTAACATACTTTTAACCCAACCTTTAAATTCTTCTCCAGGATTTCTTTTATTAAATACCACTAGTATTTCCTTTTGCTGATCTGTAAACCTCATAATATGTGTTGTATCCAAATATTCTATAACCTCTTCCAAAGTTGGTGTCTGTTTTCCATATAGTTAAGAATAGTATTTAACAAATTGACTCATATCTTCTGAATTTTAAACATGCTTCTTTCTGTCCCAAATTGATGTTCTTTTCTCAGTTGATAGGCCAACAATTTACCTGATTTGTTACCTTCCTTGAAATAGTTTAGCTTATTAAAAACTTGTTTTCGTGCAAGTCTCATTTCCTTCCATAAGATTTAACTAGTTACAGATTGCCTTTCCCCCCCCTATATCCAGGATCTGATTCTGCTTGTTTCTTGATTCTATTTATTTTAAATCTTTGAACAAAATTGCTTTCTAGTTTTATGCAAGCTTGCTTTCTATTTACTGGCGAAGAAATAAATACTGTAATCCTTTCATAAACACTCTACTAGATTCCCAAGCTGTGAATAAAGAAACATCAGGAATTGAGTTCACTTGGAAGGCTCTTTAATTCAGATTGGCCTTTCAAGATTGGTCTTGGAAGCAGGTCTGTTTAGTATCTGAATGGATTTCATTCAGGAAATCCTAGACGTGTAGGCTAGAATGAGAAGTTAAAAAACATCCTAGAAGAAGGCAGTGGCAAGCATTTCCATCCTGCAGCCAAGAAAATTACATGGGTATGTTCATGAAATCATCACAATGGATGTGATAACTTTTAGCTATAAATTAGTGCAGTTCTTAAAGGGCAAGTTTTTTTTAAAAGGGAAGCAGATGTATTTATTCAAGAAAGTTCTTGCCGTGTATATATATTGTGCATTTCATAATTTCTTAGCCTTTGGATTGCTTCCAATGTGGTTTTTAAAATACTTTTTGACAGTTTACTCAGTAAAACCTTTCTTAGTGCTATACTAAAAAGTTGTGACAGAATAGCTTAGGCCAGTTCCTGGAACTGGAGGTGCCCAGAGTACAATGTCCTTCCCTATACAGTCAGATGAATTTAGGTTTGAACCTGAGAGGCTTCTTAAAGGTTAGGGTTGTGACTCTAGGATGAAAAAAAAAACAAGGGCTTGTTTTGAATTCCTATTGCTTCCAATGGTGGAACATTCAAAATGAAAGGCTTCATTTTCTTCCAAGCTTAGTATAAAATTTCAGAATATGTATTTTCTTCCAGGTTCAATACACTTGAAATGACTATTGAAATTTTATATATCCCTAATAATAAACTTTATTTCAATTTACATTTTTATTTTTACATATCAATGTCAATGTAACATGTAAATGAACACAAAATCTCTCATTCAACTACATTTTTAAATATTTGAAACACACTTTTAAATTTCATCTATCAAACTTCTGTTGTTATGAACAAATGTAACAAAGTAACCTTAGTTCAAAAAGATTCTTTAAAAATTGACAAGTATTCAATTTCTATTTTTTAAAAAAATTAGGCTCTTTGAGAAACATGAAAGTAATATATTCCTAGCTTCAAAAATTATAGAAATGTTACATTGCTACCTTGAGTAAAACAGATTTAATTTATTCTGGAATGGAACTGCACTTCCCCTAAAAACACAAAGGTCATTGTTTGGCGGTGCTCTTGAACCCATTGTTATAATTAGCAATCTGGATAATATCACTGATGTGGTATGATGCTCTGATTAATTCCCATTTATACTGTTTAGATTTAGAAATTATAGCTGCTGCAAAATGTGGTAAAAGTCATAATTAGGATGATCTGGTTTATATGATATTAGATAGTTTGCTCCCAATTCATAGCAATGGTTTTGATTTATAAAGTTTTTCACCTCATAGTTATAAGACAGAACCCATGCACGAAGGTCCTTCTAAGGTCCTTCTCCAGTGCCCTCACATCTGAAATTTGACTTTTAGGAAGAGTAGAATGCTTCCCTTAGAAAAATTAATTTGCAGCCAACATGTTTTTGTTCCTGTCATCAGGTTATGAAATGTTCATTCTCCAAAGTCTTCAAATTTTTTTCTTTAAATCAAAAAAATGAATTCCTTTACTTGACAATAATTTTAACTCTTGCTTCATCTCACTTTTAAGGTATTTTATACATCAGGCTATATATTTTTGTTAGATGTATATTGTGGTTTTAAAAAATTGCAGCATTGTTCTGTTTTCTAAAAAGTCTAACATTTTGTACTTGTCAATAAAAATAATAGCAACAACAACAACAATAACAACAGCAACAACATATTAAATTATAATATTTACTTTTCTCATTTGGAATATTGAATTACAATAGCTGTACTTAGATTTTTTAAATTAATTGTTAAGTACTTACTTTCCTTCAATATCGACATAGCTTTCTGCCGCACCTATCAATGTTTGGGCAGCATCTTGGTTCAGCATTCCATCGTTATATTGCTTCTGATAACTAGCCTATATTTTTAAAAAAATGCTGAATAAATAGAATGCCAGAACTGTTGGCTAACCTATAAACCAATTACAGTATTTATATAAAATATATACATGCTAATTGTTTGCCTGCTTCTATTCATACAACTCTGTCGGTTTACTAAATCTACCTACGGACTCCACTGAGAAGCACTCTCTCATCTGAGATGAAAGAGCAGTTCTGTGATTCTTAATCTCTGATGTCACATTATTTTGGTATGTAACCACTTAAAGTTGCAATCTTCAGTTGAGTCTGCCATCCATCCATTATTAACTGATAGCCAAACCTATCATCCTGCTCTATACTGGCTAGTTAAAAGCATTATTACAAATGGGGATATTATGTAGAATTATTATTCTCCCCGCGTACCATTCTCTTAGCATAACTGTACTTCATCCAGCCTGTGAAACAAGTTAGTGAACTTACCTGAGAGTATCATGTTAGGAAGGTACGTGGATGTTTGAGACATAATAGACATGTGATTGAATATCTTGCAGACCCAGAGAAGAGAATATGACCATAACAGAAAAAAGTCCTCATGTTGGGTATGTGTGTGTGTGTGTGTGAGAGAAAGTAACTCAGAGTAACTCCGCCTTAATTTAACTAGGTGCAAGTTGATCTGGAGAACTGCTTTGGCAGCCTTTCAAGATTGTTACATTACCTTACTAGCAATACTGTAAAGATCATTCCAGAAATCCAAGTGGTTCTTGTTTCCTGAGTTTGCCAGCCTAAAGGGCTTGACAATATGCCATTAGCAGGCAAAGGGATCACTGCACTTTCCCAAACCAACACCTGACCTCAAACTCACTTGCCTAGTAAAGCTATGATGGGATGGGATGGATTTGCTGCTTGGCAACAAAACAGGCTTCCTGCTCGAAAACCTATATCAGCCTAAAAGTGGCAAATGCAGATTGGAGCAAACCTCTGAAATCCAAAAAAGGCTCCTGTAGGAGATACGTGAGTAAGGACCTATGAGAACCTTCTTTTTTCTTGACTTCTGAAATAGATCAAAATTTTGATAAGTTACTAAAATTATTTATACTTGTGGTGAAGGGGGAAGCCATTTATTTCTTTTCTTTTTTCTTTACTATATTCTTATTTCTTCTAGTTTGTATTAGTTTTTTATCACTGTAATTATAATTTTAATAAAATTAGTGTTAAAAAATGAAATAGACCAAAGATTTATTGCTGGATGGAATTTGGGTCAAAGAGACTGGAGGCACTATATTCAACCAGTTTTCTTTATGGTCACCAAAGGTATTAGTCTTTAGCTTTTTTGGTACTGAAGGTGGGGGCAAGAGAAGATTTCTAATGCTGGGAGGGTCCAGAGACTCTTGAGCAGGTCTAAGAAATGATAAATAGGATGCAGCTAATGCTGGGATCAGCTGCCAGTGAGGGTGGAAGGACCTGGAGTTGAATTGGCTTAGACTATTAATGTTTTGGCATCTTACTTTTTTTTGATGAGGATGAAATAGCTGAGGAAGATGTAAATTAGCAAGAACTGGAGTCCTGCAAATACTAACTGCAGATCAGCTTGAAACAAAAGAGACTGATCTTAGAGCCGGTCCTAAATGAAACACTAAAGTAAGTAACCAGCTCTTGCACACCTCTGGTGTGAAGTTCTGGTGATAAGCACAGGAATCAACATGGTGAAACTTTCTAAGACAATTTTAGAGTAGATGTGGAGAAGTGTCTTGCTTCCAGTTGGAAAACGTAGAGAAAAAGGGCTTTGAGGCCATGTACCCAGAAGGGAATAGGGCAGGGAGACAGCTTAATAAAATGTATGTATATTTTTAAGAAAAATAAGAAAAAAGAAAGGAAAGAGGAAGAGGAAGAGCCCAGGATCAAAAATCCAGATGGGTTTGGCTATGATTTCCTCAGGAAATCATAGAAGTGGAAAAAAAAGAGGAATGAAGTAGGCCACTCTTACATAGGTAGGAAAGGGATTATAGATTTTCAGTTATCTAAAAATATTTGATTTATATCCTGCCTTTAATTCAGGAGGAAAAGGAAGAATACATAGTGATTTCTCCTATTTTTTCCCACAATAACATTCCTTGAGATACACTGAGCTGAAAGAGAATGACTGGCCTAATTACCCAGTGAACCTTTTACGGCTAAGGATATACTAGAAACTGGATCTCCTGATGCCAATCCAGCATCTTAACCACAACAGCACATGGCTCATCTGAAACATGAGTCTGCACAGCTAAAAACAGGAAATTGATCAGAACTGGTTTTTTAAAAATTTAATGTCATAATTCCCACCTAGCATTGTAAAAACTGTTAGGAAGAATATGAATGAAGGTAGTCCTAAATTCATCAGGACCAAAACAGTGATGTTCCTGGAGCCAACCCAGCAATCAAGTAACACACATTCTTTTAAGCTCCAGCCTTTTTAAGAATTTCACTACTTTTAAATAGTTTATTTTAACTATTTTTGTTTCCTTTTTGATAATTTTAGTTATAATAAGTTTTTAGGATATTGTAGCTCTTAAATTTGATTTTTATATTATACCTTTTCAACTATATTTATATCTTTCCACTGTGAGATGAGTGTGGAGTAAAAGATATCAGCAAAACTTTCAGAGTGGACCTAACAACATGGGAAAAAGGAAGAATCGTCATGGAAATAGCCCAAACTCTCTTTTTCCCTCAAAGTCTGCGAAACAACCAAAAATAGAAGAACTATACAAATGAAAGGAAACTGTAAGTAAAACAAAGTCTTCTCCTGCTCCCCCCACAGCAGCCTTTGAATCATTCGAATGGGATTTTCAAACCTAACTTGAAAAGCAACAGCTGCTAGACCTTTCACTTTCTATTAGGGATGAACTAAATGAAAATGAGTGCATCCCGGACTCTCACTTTGGGTCTCTGGAACAATTAGCTAGCTCACCCAATAATCTCAAGGGAAATAAAAATAAGTTTAAAAACAGGATACAAAAAAAGAATTTGGAGAGACTCCCCTGGGAAAACAACAGAATATATGGCAAAGCAATGCCTTCTCACAGCCCAAACCGTTATCACATTGTTTGAGCAGTTGTCTGATATTAAATACAATCTGGATATGTTAAAAAAAGACTTTGAAGTTTTCATTTTTAAACATGACGCTGAACTTACTGCCATTACTAAATCAAAAGCAGAAGTCATGATAAAGCAAGACATCCCTGATACATGCTGGGCTAAGGCAAGTCATTAAAGGAACACAAACTGATAAAAGCAAGAAATGTCCTGACGACAGTACTAGCGAACCCCAATTCTCTGGTAAGGCAAAAGGAGGTAATATATGTACCAATTCTGCGGTGGGTTCAGCTGAGGAACTTTTTTGCAAGCAAAAACGCATGCTGCAAACACGGCAGGTTGCTCTCTGTATCTCCCTAACTAAGATCAACATGGGACATTGGGATTCTACGAGAGCAATTAAAATCTCATTAGGGCAACTCCTGCACTGTCATCATAGAATGATAGATCTAGATGCTATTGAATGGCTTCCTACAGTGCAAAATCAAAAACAGATTCTATTATCTTTTAAACAGCCTACCATCCCAGCTATGATACTCAAGATGAGATCATACTTAGTATCTCTTCAAAATTTTCCCACCAGAGTGTTCCACGAGGTAACAGTTAATCCTTTATTTGGTATTGCTGGACCCAGATGTTGCTCCCACACCAAAAGCGCAACAGAAGCTAGCAAGCTTCCCTCCCCTAAGGCCTTGAAAAAGCAAGGCAATGGGAGTCAACCTCCTCCTCAAACAGACAGGGAGGCTGACTCTGCTGAAGCATCAGTGCCTTTGGCTCTCTGCCCAGGAAGGAACAAGACAACATTATATACAAGCTAGAAAATCTTAAGAAAACCTTACTGGACACTATTGCAACCGCAGAACCTCTCATGGATCTTGTGACTCCAACTACTGACACTAATTACCATTACTTGGTCGACAAAGACATTGAGGAAAAGCGACACCCAAACAACAACTGTTCCAGTCCATATGAAATAAACGGGGTTCAGCATGCAAACAATTGAGGAGGCAGAAATTTCTATATCACAGACAGATGCTGACCAGTGCCTTATTAAATGTGTCCCTTCAGAGAAACATTCCCAGGAGCAGATACAGAATCTACACAAGATAAGCCAATTCTTGGTTGAGGCTCGGCCTCCCACTCCTGGTTCTCCAGCTCAACATAATGAATTTACATCATTGGCTCATCAAAATCAAGCCTTATGACAGTTTTCAAATGCTGATGTAATCTCCCTTTTAACTTGGAACATCGCAGGCTGGGCAGCACCATCAAAAGACCAACCTTTTTTCTGATTATCTGTCATGATTTGATATTCTTTTTCTCCAGGAAACCTGGGACACATCAGAGGTGGAGATAGATGGCTACTGGGTTAACTCAATTCTGACTACCCCAAGCAAGGCAGGAGGGAACCTAAGGGTGGTATTGTGACTTTAGTCGGAACAGCTATACAATTTAAATGTGTATCATTGCCCCCACTGAAGCCATGGGTAGTGGCCTCTTTGCTTTCATTTAACCAAGCTGAAATTTTGCTTTTCAATATTTATATTCCCCCTTTTAAAACATATGCTCAGATTAATACCACCTGGGAGAGTATAGAAAGTTTTATCCTTATCTGTTTAGATAAATATCCTGCAGCATCAATAATAATTGGTGGGGACCTGAATGCAAGGATGGGACCAAATGATTATGCATTATTTCGCCAATTCAAGATTTTTTATGAGGAGAATATCTTAGAGGAACCTTTGTACACAATAGAATCTAAGGATTCAAAATCTAACTGGGCTGGCCTATGTGCTAGACAGATGACTGCTCAACTAGAACTGTATATTCTTAATGGCTCTGTAGAAGGGGACCACCCGGCAGAATATACTTATTGGGGGGCAGGAAGGAGCTCCATGGTCGATTACTGGATTGTGTCATGTGATCTTCTAAAAGCCCTACAGCGGCTGGAGGTAGATCCATGACTAGAAAGTGATCACCATCCCTTAACATTAACTATGTCACTTCCCTGGAAATATGTTAGAGCAGAAACAATCTTTCCCCCAATGCTTGAAAATAATAACACTGAGGTGCGAATTAAATGGAATGATAAGAATGCAATGGCAGTTGCCAATTGGATGGTAGCTCCAGTAACTATAGAAATTTGTGTAGACCTGTTAAATAATAATTCCCAAAGACCATATTTAGAAGGGTATGAAATGTTAATGGCTAACCTTAAATCACTTTTTTATAAAGGAACACAACAACGCCTTAGAAATCAGGGTATAAAAAATAAAAATTAGTTTGATCAGGAGCGCGCTCAGATGAAATGGGCATACAACAGGGCTTATAGAAATAATAAAAACCTCCCCTCAGAGGACCAAATATATCTCTTAAAGAACTTAAAAACTCAGTATAAATCTCTCTTAAAAGAAAAGAAAAAATCAGCACTGCAGGAGTCCTGGCAGAAACTTATCCAATCAGTCAGCATGAGAGACTCATTCCTTTTCTGGTATATTACTAGAGAGCTGGGAAGATTGCTGACCCCTCCATCTAATCAGGTACCAACTCAAGCTTGGGAGGAATATTTTAGAGTTATATGTAGACCCAGCCAGCACTGAGAATGAGAGTCAGATTGATCTGGAGCAAGTCCAGAATTGGCCACCAGTTTCGGTCCAAGAGGCATCCCGATTGATTGTATCTCTTAAGATCAACAAGGCTCCAGGTGCCGATTGTGTTATGCCTGAAACGATTAAAAAGAACTCTAGTTGGTGGGCACCCCTGCTAGCATCTCTGTTCACATTTATAGACCAGACTGGTCACATCCCAAGAGACTGGGGGCTGGCAATAATTGTCCCAATTTATAAAAAGGGTAACAAGAATGAGCCATGTAACTACAGGCCCATTAGCCTTTTGAGTGTTGTTAGTAAGTTATATGCCAAACATTTAAATCTCAAATTACAAGACTGGATTGAGACAGAGGGCATAATTCAAGATGAACAGGCAGGTTTCAGAGAAGGGAGATCAACAGTAGATCACATACTGGTACTCCACCATCTTGTACAAAAGTACACGTACAAAAAGAAATCATCCCTCTTTGTAGCCTTCCTTGATTTTAAACAAGCCTTTGATTCAATTTCCAGAAATGCCCTTTGGGAAAAATTAAAAAATACAACTATTGATAGGCGCCTTCTCCACCTCATGCAGAAATTATATTCCAATTCCACCTTAAGAGCGAGGTGTAACCCTCTCGGGACCCTCTCCAGCATAGTAAATGTGCAGAAAGGAGTGCGACAAGGATGTATTCTTGCCCCCACCCTTTTCATCTCTATATTAACTCATTTGTGGACCTCTTACATAACATGGATATTCATGGACCCAACCTAGCACAGCGCAAAATTCAGATTCTCCTATATGCTGCTGCTGCTGCTTTAATTTTGCAAACCCCCACTGGATTGAAAAGAGCAATTGCAGCAACACTAAGGTACTGCAGACAAAACCATTTGGTTCTTAACTTTGACAAATGAAAAATTCTAGTTTTTGCCAAGAGAGCTAGGCAGCATTCCTGGAAAGTCGAAGGGCATAAATTAGAACAGGTCAATGTATTTAAATACCTTGGGGTGGTCTTCCACTCGAAAGGTACTTGGAATGCACATCAGAACTATGTAGTGCAATCAGCCCTCAGGTCAATGAATGCCATTAAACTTTTTTTTTACACTGGTGGAGGACAATTAGTACCTGCAGCTCTAAAACTTTTTGAGGCCAAAACATTGGCTCAAATTCTTTATGGGGCAGAAATAGGAATTTATATGAAGAAGGTGCCGCAGGAAACAGTCCAAACAAAATTCCTGTGATCAATTTTGGCCGCACTCAACGGTACATCAAATGCCCAGTTAAGGCTCGAGACAGGAATGCCGTCAATTCAAGTGAGGGCCTGGAAGCTGATGATAAATTATTGGCTAAAAATCCAATTTTTCCCAGTTGGTTTAATTCCTTTAGTCCTAGCAGATAATTTCTCTTCATCCTGGAAGCAGGCGGTAGAATATAAGCTGGCTTCATATGGACCCTCTCCTCTATTCTTAACATCATTAGGCTATGATCAAGCCAAACAAATAGTCATCCAAAGAATAAAGGACACAGAGTTCCAGAATGAACTCAATAGGCTCCCACAACATGCTCAGATTGGTTCTGACGGTGTCTTGCCAAACAATTTTGACAAAGACGGCCAGTATGTCAACAAGAACCCCAACAAGACCATACCAGAGCTGAGTCATAAATCCTGAAAGGCTTAAATACTGTTTTGTTATTAAACATAATTACTTCAAGAAACAAAGGATTAAGGCAGGCCTGTCTGATAAATCCCCAGTAACACAAATATGAACACAAATTATCAATGTTTCCTTCAATCATATAGAAGGAACAATACACACCAGCTGCTATTGGCTTCCTCACAAGAAAAGCAAGATAGCTATCAAAACGGTGGGCTTGAGGTTGGAGGCATGCTCCTTTCAGATGTATACTGAGAATGAGGTGAGCTTCCCACAATTAGAAAAATTCCAATAAAATTATGGGTAAGTAGAAAACCTTCTATAATGCTATAGACAGATTGGCCACAAAAATATCATAGCACATTCTGTTTATATTTTAGCCTTTGTGAGAAGTACAGTGCTTTATTTCATGCATACATAAGAATAGAATAGATTGGTCCTGGAATAGGAGCATCTGTCAGTCATGATGCTGTTAAGTAATCTTAAATCCAAATAGACCTATGCTCCACCTCACATGATAGAAAAGAAAATTAAGAAAACGAAAGAGGAATGTTAACAGATATCGTAGAGCCAGTTTGGTCTAGTGGTTAAGGTGCTGGGCTAGAAACCAGGAGACTGTGTGTTCTAGTCCTGCTTCAGGAATGAAAGCCGGCTGTGTGACCGTGGGCCAGTCACTCTCTCTCAGCCCAACTCACCTCACAGGGTTGCTATTGTGGGGAAAATAGGAGGAGGAAGGAGAATGAGGTATGTTCGCCACCTTGAATTATTTATAAGATAATAAAGGTGGGATAGAAAATAATAAATAAATAAAATAATAAAATAAAGTCATGAACTAATGTGGCAAGATAATTTCTGTGTTACTCTAGATTATAAAAATATCCAAATTATTCCTCATAAAATTGTAATATATCAATGTAGTGATTCCTTTTGAAAAATCTTATGGTATATTAGATTTTATGTTGCTCACAGTAGTATTACTTTTTTTATAGTACAGATACACCTTGTCTTCATGTGTAATTTTTCTACATTTTATTATCAGAATGTGGTCAAAATTCTGGATTAAGCTGGTTGTATTCTGGAAGGATGTAATGGTATGTGGGAATGACCTTAGGAGACAGGAGGAAGATCCTCAGACTGGACAACCATCATGTAAAAGTTATCTCAGTCCACAAAAGGAGAGGGGGAGCTGTGGAAAGTGTTTCAGAAGGGACTCTCCCTAGTTTTCTGGAGAGTAAAAGGAGAGGAGGGGAGAAATACTTTCAGTCTTACAAGATTCTGATAATGTAACCTTACAATAAAGACAGAATTAGTATTCATAGTTCTTGTGTGGACTACCTCAAAGGGCTAACAAAGGAACAAAAAATATTGGTTCATGGTCCCACAACCCAAGAAGGACACCAGGAATCCTCAAAGGCAAATGGTAATGGCTTGTTGCTCCAAGGCCAGCCAATGAAGTTTCCCAAAGCAATATACCACTTAGGACAGGAGTTCTTAACCCCTTGGGACTCTGTGGATAGATTTCAGGGGATCCATAAATTTGAATGGGAAAAAAATTACAACTTTATTTTTATAACCTCTCCCCCCAGCAGCATTTGATTATTTCAACTATTTCACATTTATATGTGGATTATTTAGTTTATAACATTGTGTGACCTTTATAAACTACCCAAGGAAGGTGATGTTGTGGCCCAAACCTGGCTCACCTAAAGCAACCAAATCACTTTGAAGATACAACATAATTTTATTAGGCATGCAAACAATATAGTGTACACTGAGCTCCCAGCAAACCATCGGCAGCTTGTTGGGTAGCCCTGAACAAAAGCAGAACCAGAGCTTATATACCCTTGGCCTACTACATTGCAAAGGCAAGACAAAGAAAAAAACAGTGACAGTGTAAATTACAGCTTGACATGTTTTTGATAAACCCATTTGGGTGACCTTATTATTATTTCTCCCTTCCTACTAGGTCAGCATGTCAGCTATACTATCTTTGAGATATAGCCAGTGAATATAAACAATTTATATTTAAGTGTGCGAAGGGCCTTGTTTCATGGTTGTGCTGACACTGATGGGTTTTAATATCTCTTGGCTGTATGTATATTTAACTTTTTATATTGTTTTAATTATTTGACTGCTTTTTTTATTGTTAGCTGCCCAGAGTCACTGGTCTGAGATGGGTAGCTATATAAATTGAATAAGTAAGTAAGTAAGTAGGTTTACTGGGCCACTGGTCCCTGATTGATTCTCCTCCCTGTCACCACTCAGGGTCAGTTCAACTTCCTGTAAATGTTTTTTTTACAAGCGCACTTTAAGCACTTTACATGTGGGGGGGGCATCTCATAGGTTTAATAGTGAATGCAGCTCACAAGTGTATGGGGGGGTAGTACCTTTTACTACCACACTGAGTATATTTATTTACTTCAATTTATATAGCCACCCATCTCAAATATATGACTCTGGGCAGAATACATGACTCTGGGTGGATATATAATTTACATAATTACCAAAATGAAGTGGTTGATACCACCAAGAAGCTCTTACCCTAGTCTTGCTAAATACTTTTGCTCTTAGATTACATACGTTAAATATTATATTTTGAAAAAAACATTAATACAAATAAAAATACGAACTATCTGTGCAGTTAAGAGACGTAACCTGGCTTCCTCCATTATATCAGCAATTTGTTGAGGATCTCTCTCAAATGTAATATCTGCACTGCATTCTGGACATCTAAGTGTTCTGATCAATTGATTAACTTCTTCTGAATTTAACTGCAGAAGGAAGAAAAGAACAGTACTGTAACTAAAAACTAATCATTAAATTATTCAGTCAACCAGGAGAGGAACAATATTTTCCCAAAATCTTTTGGGAATAAGCAACATACATTAATTATATTAATAAAGTAATTAAATAAATAAGGATGGTTACAGATAACAGGCAATCTGCCATGGAGGTTCAGATAAGCAAAATCTACAGATTTTTTAAAATATATATTTAACTTATTACAAGTTTAAAAAGTACAAAAAAATACACCCCCCCAACTCACTACAAAAAACTGTAAACAAAAGTAAAAAAGAAAAAACACAATTAATGAATAACAAACGTAACAGAAAAAAAGAAAAAAGAATAAACAATCTAAGCATATCACATATCACATTGAATGTTAAATAGCATTTAATAAAATAAGATTTCAAATTTTAAAAAAATCCGTTGTTGCAAAATATCATGACATCTATGCCAAAGGAAAACATATTGTGTCATTTTTTCATTAGCTGAAAAGATTGTCTTTTCAAAAATGGATGAATAACACATATCCAGAATTCAAACCTTAATATCAGGAATAATACTTTTCTAGTTTCTCAAAATAATTCTCTTAGCAATTCTCCATGCTCCATATAGCCAAGTTTCTTACAGAAACAGTCAAATTCCACATTTTTGGAACATAATCCAATGTAACATTGCTATATATAATTTTTTATTTTTATTGAGTGAAAAGCAACAGAAAAAACAAAACAAAGAAAAAAGGAAAAGGAATAGAATAGAATAGAATACATAAAGGTAGTCCTCGCTTAACAACCATTTGTTTAGTGCTGAAAAAACGACTTGTGACTGGTTCTCACATGACTATCGCATCACAATTTGGGGGCTTGGCAACCAGTTCGCATTTATGACGACTGCAGCGTCCCACTGTCACATGGTCACCATTTTCAACCTTCCCAGCCGGCTTCCGGCAAGCAAAATCAATGGGGACCACGTGAATCGCTTAACAACCTCTGCAAAAATGGTTGTAAAATCAGGTCGTTTTGCTTAACCACCACATCGCTTAGTGACCAAAATTCTGGTCTCAATTGTGGTGGTTAAGTGAAGACTACCTGTAGATATAAATGCATACCTAGCAGTATAATCCCTAATTTGTCTATTCTGTTATTTATTTTTCATATTAATATTAATGTTGCATAAACTTCACAGAGGTGAGGATTAAAGGGAATATTCAAAAGGTGAAATTTGAGATGATTATTTAATAAAAAATAAAAAACGACAGAAAAAATGAAACAACATTCAAGCAACCCCCCTTTTTTTTCCTTTTTCTTTTTTTCTTGACCATTAACTGCTGTTGTTGTTTATTCAGTCGCTTCCGACTCTTCATGACTTCATGGACCAGCCCACGCCAGAGCTTCCTGTCGGTCGTCAACACCCCCAGCTCCCCCAAGGTCAAGTCCATCACCTCTAGAATATCATTCATCCATCTTGCCCTTGGTCAGCACCTCTTCCTTTTGCCTTCCACTCTCCCTAGCATCAGCATCTTCTCCAGGGTGTCCCGTCTTCTCATTATGTGGCCAAAGTATTTCAGTTTTGCCTTTAATATCATTCCCTCAAGTGAGCAGTCTGGCTTTATTTCCTGGAGTATGGACTGGTTTGATCTTCTTGCAGTCCAAGGCACTCTCAGAATTTATACTGTGCTTTAAACTTCTGTGATTATTGCTCAGTTCTATTTAAATGGTTGTAATTACTCTTTAAACAGTTTCTCTTTTTCTTCAAAAACCATATTCTAAGTGTCTTAACTTGCAAACTTTTGAACCTTACCCACCTTTTTTTTCCTGCTCCATATACATTGGTTGGTTCCACAGACTAAATTTCTTGAATCTTTTCCCTTTTCTGGCCATTCTCTCAGGTAGATGTCCAATTGTCCTAGCAGCTTGCTATTTAATAAATTGATACTGCTAATGAATGCCAACTAGCCAAGAAAAGAGGGAGAGTCCTGAACATTTTAGGAATTCCATATCCCTCTCTTGGCCTCCTATCAAAGTGAAAACCGATGTGCATTATTTGGATCTTGTGTTGCACACTCAGGACAGATTACTGATTCTGCTGATGTTTTTGTTTTTGCCAATTCTAAACATCATTGTTCCTGACTAGAGTAGCTCAGGACCTTTATGGGGTTAAGGTGAGAATTCCCATCAATTTTATAAAACTGCTCCTGAATGTTAATACCGTGGGAATACATACATAACACTGATTCCAGATCAGTGCAAATGCAATGCATAGAGGACCCCTTGTGTAGCTGGTGATTGTTATTCTCAAATAAAAAGACAAATCACTAATCTAGATCTACAGTACATTTCTCGATTGGTGGTATTTGTACTAATAATGGTACTCAGAAGCAGTCTAGGTGGGACACAAAGCAAATTCTTAAAAATTTCCAATTCGGTGCGTTCTCCAACACTTGTGATACCCTAACCCTAACCATACCTCTTCTGTGGCCTTTCCACTTGTGTATCTCAGCTGTTTCAGATCACTGAACTAGCCCTCTGCTTTTGCTCCCATATAACTGACCACCTTTGACCCACTACCAGTGGGGCTTATGTGGCTGTGTGTTTAAGATTAAAGCTCCACTGTGCTGACACAGCAACAAGAATAATAATGAGTAAATATAACAGAATGTAAACATAGGTAAATATATAAGCATCCTTTTCAGGAAAAAATGGTTCATTCCCTTAGTCAAATAATATTCAGTTCACTCTAGAAAAATGTGCATCCCTCCATACTGTTTTCCACTTCAGGTCTATACTTAAAGGAGTGTGCCAGGACTCACATGCAAGAGGTGGGATTCCTCTATCACAAAAACTGGCACTCTACAATTCATTAAAACAACACATCTCCCCACTTTTCAGGGGGAGATGGGTGGTGATAGAAATTGGAATAATAAATAAATAAATAAACAAACATCCTTTTTCAGGCCTTCAGAGGAGCCTGAAAAAAGGTGTACCTAATTGAAGGAGTCAACTCATTAAACCTAATGCAACTTGCAAAGCAGTCACCTCTTTTTGTTAATGAGACAGCACTCTGGGGAAAAAAGACTGGCTATTCTAACACATACCAGTGAGATGCAGTGTTCACATGAGATCCAAAATCATTTTCATAGTCTACGTAACCCTATTCTTTTCCCTATTTGATCCCAGTTCCCAAACCAGTGATGCCCTCACTGTGCATGGACAGTATTTTTCAAGCAACCTATGCTTCTGCTAGTTGATTTTACCAGGCAGACAAAATGAATCAACAGCCAAAAGATGCAAACTCCATTAAAACCTATGGTCAAACCTATGGTCAACTCTTTGGTTGTCTTAATTGTAAATACTCTTTTTGCGTTTTTATATTCTGTATTACTATCACATTCTCCATCCAGTTCCTCCATACTTCTTTTCCTCCACTTAGAAGCATTCCATCCTTTCCCACTCAATTCCCAAGCAGCCTATATCCTTCCCACATTTCTACACAGCAACTTCAAAACCTCCTGCATGCTGAATAATGACCAACTCAATTGTACTATGAAAGCTAATATCTTTCATTTCATCATAGCAAAGTTGTAAATATAAATATAAATTTAAATATAAATTTAATTTAAATTATTTATTTGTATTACTTACTCTATAAGGATAATCCATTCTGATTGCTTCTTCTGCCATTGCCCAGTTTGCATCAGCCAAAAACCTATCAAGCTTTAACATTGAAAAAGTGTTGGCCTCCATTTGTCTAATACGTTGAACAGCATTAAACATTGCCATACGCTTTGGAAGAGTAATATTACAAAGCCCTATAGTGAGAGAAAAATAATTGGCTATTATGAAATATGTATGAAATCTGTAAAGATCTATCATAGTTGCCTATAAACTATCATTTTGAGAGGTGCATCTAAGATTTTAACAGCATTTTAACTCATTTTCTGAAAATTTTATTTGTTTTAAAAATGAAACTATCACTTGTCCACAAAACTTGGTGCACTTGAAGGCCTGAGACACCTCTATAACATGATAAGGATCAAATTTTCCAAAAGTCTAGCACTTTAAAATTTCAATAAATTCAAATTGCATGAAAAAACCTTTTTGCAAAAGTGAGCAACTGAGAAATAATAATATTAACAGTAATAATGGCAATTACAAAATAGTTTTAATAGTTTAGAAAAAGATCAGTTCTTCAAAAACACATAGAACAAAAGAAATCTGAAGGTATGTCTTCTCTGGTGAGTCAAACCTCAAATTTATAAAGATTTGAGACCAATTCTACATCCCATGGTGGCCTTACCAGTTTACACTTTCTTTGATATTGGTCATTGGAATAGCTAAGAACTCAGCAGTCATCAGCACAGAAACTAAACATAATCAGATCTGGCTAATACTCAGATGGGAAATCTCTAAGGCAGTGATGGTGAACCTTTTGGGCTCGGCGTGTCAGAAATTAGGAAACTGCCTAACTTAACTCAATTCACCATCCACCGCCCCCCAGAAGAAAAACAATTCTTTACATATTCATTTAAAAAAAAATACAATCCAGACATGTGTGGTGCAGTTTGAGTTACCAAAGAAACTGAACAAAAGGCACTGCAACTCTCCCCACCCACCTATCTCCCCCCCACATCTCTGCCCTTTTGGCCACCCTGCACCCTGCCTTGTGGGGCTGCAAGCAGCCCCAGAACTGCGCGGCTCTGGGGCTGCTTGCCACGCCCTGGGAAGCTGTAGCCACCCCAGCCCAGTCCCCGCGGCAGTCACCCTCACACCTCTGAGACCCCTGCTGCCCTGCCCTCCACTGCCCCAGCTCACCTTGCCATCTTCTGGCTCCCTCTTGCGTGAAGCTGGTTCCTGCAGAACCGGCTTTTTGCAAGGGGGCAATAATAATAGTTGTTGTTATTATTATCTGCTATTTATTATATTATAATAATACAATAATACGATTTGCTAATTATTATAATAGCAAAGCTGGTTTCTGCAATTTATTATCGTGCCTTGGTGCAAAGGGGCGCATTTGAGTGAAGGGGTGTGCTTTTGCTGGCTTCACGCAAAGCCAGTTCCTGGAGAAGCCAGAAACCAGCTTTGCACAAGAAGGAACAAGAAGATGGCAAGGTGAGCTTGGATTATTGCCCCTTCATGCTAAGCCAGTTTCTGGAGAAACCGCTTGCAAATTGTTAAAAGTTAAATTCCTATCCAGACAACGTTTACGCCTTTAAAACTTCATTAAGTGAGGAACTCCAATTCAAATTACTGGAAATATAGATGCATTTTATATATAATTCTCTTGCTTAATTAAATTGGCCAGATACACAAGTCAATCAAACTACAACATTTTCCTCAAATTTGCATTTGATATATAATATGCAAATATTCAATACACTAATTGCATAATCCCAGACATACTAACTCAGACATGTCCAACTGCATTCAGTAGAAATTATTTCCAGGAAAATGTACATAGCATAACCTGTCTGTTAGAGACTGAATAGAAAAACAGTTTTTTTTAAATGGTATTTTTAATGTGTCACCTAATATTACAACCAACTTCTTCACAGTGGTTGAATTAATAATCAAGGTTAATAGTGATGCTGTTCCAGAATGCATTAATATCTGAAATACAAAAGATTTGAAGTTATGATTAGCAACCTGATAAAAATGTTTGTATATTTATGCTACCATATTTTAACGGACCAGAGTAAAGCAGAAAGAATAATAAGAGACATATAGTACAATATCACCTAATATGTTAAAAAAACAAAATTAAACAACCTACCACAGAAGTATAGTTCTGGATTCTGAACTGAAAACAGAATTTTCTCCCCATAAGGAGCTAAAAAAGAAAAATAGTTAAGTTGCTTTCTCTACCCATCCCTTCTCTGCCACTAATTGTTCACATCAATATTTTAACAAAGAGCAATTAAGATTATGTTACAAGAGGTGACAAGATGAACTTTTAGTAACTTATTTCTTTGGTTACAGAGACTCATATCCAAGTTTAGCAGTGGAACTAAAATGGGACATTCTCCATTTTAACCATATTCAATATAATAGAATTCCCTTAATTTCTTGGACAAATATCAGGGTATACAAGGAAGTTGAGTGGAAAAAAAGGACTGCAATTGATTGCTACAAGAATAAATTTGTAAATATCAGATCATTTTGGTTATATTTAGGACTAATATAAATAAGGTGGAAAAGAAAGCAAGAACATGATTCATTTGCTTTATTGATATGCCTCTTTGTTGACAAAAGAGTAGATATAGTATACAAGATCTTTTTTCTCTAAGCATTATACTAAGCATATTTATGAATGTCAGTCAGTGGGGATTAGGCACAATTGTAAGCATTTTAAGTAAGAATAATTATTACTAAATCTGCTTAAATAAATAATTGCAGTAGAAATGCCACAACTTTGGAAAGTACTGTTATAATAAAGGTAATTTTGTCAGCGGGCCTGGGGACCCCAGATAGTTTTGGAGCCAATCAAGTGGCCGATATGGATGTGTTTGGTGCCATCGTGGGTTGCGTATTGTGTTTTTATGTTTTTTAATTCTGTAAGCCGCCTGGAGTTACCGTGTGTGAGTTGGGCAGCCTTACAAATTTGTTTAATAAAATAAAATAAAATAAAATTTCTATTTTGATCCATGCTCAACTCCTGGTGATCACATGGACACATTCATGTAGTTTTCATTGCAAAGTATTGAAGTAGATTGCCTCTGCCAGCTTCCAAGTTTTCTTTTATCATCCCAGTCTACCCTTGTTGCCTGGAAAGTCTCCTGTTTAAGTACTAATCAGGCTCCCAGCTGCTTAGCTTCTGAGATCAGACAAGGCCAACCAGGTATCTCCCCTGCTGAGAAACTGATAATAAACATTTTTTTAAATCTATAATTAAATACAGCTGTTTGAGGCCATATCACTAGAACTAAGCTAAAAATGGAAGAAACTTTAAAATAGATAGTAGGTGGATAACAAGAAATCCAAATGCAACCGCAGAATAACTGAACTGGTTGATCTATTTCCAAGAAAAAAAATCAATATTTTGAAAGTTACATCAGATATGTAAATATTAAATATACCTACATTTATCTACTTGTAGCATTCACAAATGAGAGTTCTGTTGGGACCCCAAAGAATAAGTTCTGATCATTGATAATTGGCAGAGATACAGCAAACATAAAGTATGTGTACCCTAAAGGATAAGTTTGCTCCCACAGTTGGAGCATGTTAAAAATGGTGCCTTCACAACTTTCAGCACTTGACTGAAAAGTTCAGGAATCAAAATCAACAAAATAACAATACAAAAAGTAAAGAAGTAAACTCAATCTTTTCAAATATATGAAGAGGCAAAGGGAATGTGCCTCACAATGCTATTACTGAGGTGAAGAACAATCAACCAAGAAAGTTTAGAGCCGTATCTTTGATCATGTACACTGAGTCATGCATGGGGAAATGCCAAATGAACAGGAAATTCTGAAAAGGTAGAGTTGTATGGCCTCATCATAAGATACCTAATAGAGAAAATAAGAAAATTCAAGAAGGATGTTTCATTGATTGCAGCAAGGCTTTTAATTGTGTAAATCGTGACAGAATATGACATGTATTATGGCTGATCGGTGTTACAGAACTTTTACAATCAACACAAATTTACTATAAGAACTGAATTTGGAGAAATAGAAAGGGAGTGAGACAAGGATGCATATTGTCTCCAGATCTATTTTACCTGAATGTATTATTAAAACGACAGGTTTAGAAGATAATTGGAATAAAAACAGGAGGTTTAAGCACTAAAATCCTAGGGAGAAAGGCAATGACACAATTAGGCAAGATCATGAAAAGATCAGGAATATTTCTATCACAACAAAGATTAGAATAGCTAAAACAATAGTCTTTCTAGTGATAAAATGTAACTGTAAAAGTTGGACACTGAAAAAGACCAAGAGAAAGATACCTTCAAATTATTGGTTTGGAGATGTTTACTAAGAGTACTGTGACCTGCAAAACAAACAATCCATCAGTTCTAGACCAAGGAGAGACTGATTACTAACTTGAGGCAATGATCTTGAAGCAGAAACTCATTAGTTTCACTTACTAGTTATATCTGAATGTTAATAATCAAGAAAGTTAAATACTGCTTTTCCATGGTCTTCCAGGAATAATTTTCATTATGTTTAGGATGAATTAGCTGGCACTTATAAGACAACTGATCATATTTTCCCATTGTTCCATCTGTATTTTATAACAATTTTAGCCCACTTTATCATACATTCTTTCACTTGTTCGTCTGTTTTGAATTTCAATAAATGTTTACACATTTTAGCAATTATATGTTCATCATTTATACACAATTCTATTTCAAACTCAGTCTTACATTGTTCAAAACCATAAATTCTTTTGTCTAATTTAAATTTTTCTAATAACTGTAAATAAGAGAACCATTGACAACTATATCTCTCTATGCCAGTTCTTCTCTTGATTTTATTTTACATTCCACTTGACCAAATTCTAGTATCTCACAATAAGTTAGCCATTTGTGTTTGCCTGTGATTTGTCATCTGTAAAATGCTTCTTGTGCTGAGAGCCACAAAGGTGTTTTCAGGCACAACCTGAGTTTGTATCTATTCCATATTCTCAATATGGCACATCTAACATAATTATTTTTAAAATCCACATTAGCCTTGACTTTATTGTACAACAAATATCCATGCCACCCAAATCTCAGAACATGTCCTTCTAACTCCAAAAGCCTTCTATTTCTCAGCAACATCCATTCTTTCATCCAAACCAAACAGCAAGCTGCAAAATACAATTTCAAATTGATTTTTTTTTGTATTATATGGTATTAAGCCACTAGAATTAGTAGGCTGAGCAGCATAAAAGTGTAAATAAGTAATCTATCATAGATATTCCTTTGATCATGTTACCATCCCTTTAGACAAAATAGTTATAGCATGGAATGAACTCAAAATCCAACTGTTGAGTTCTGGAAAATGAGATCATGCACAACATTCAAGTGGGACACTGTAGCAATATTAAGCCATTCTAAAGACTGAAATTAGCATTAATGCTAATTTTGTATTTTTTAATATAAATTAGACGTCATATCTTCTACAAGTCAAAAAAACATATTTTCATTACTCTATGCAGTATGCTGGATGTGCCTTCACTTCATAGCTTCAAAAAGCAGATTCAGAGGACATTTTGCTCAAAAGGTTTCCATACATTTAGTTTCTTGTACAAACTGATCAGAAATGTTGCTTTTCAAGATACTAATTTATTTTTACCTGGGTCTTAATGTTAGCGTCAAGTGCAGTCCCAGTATCTTTCTGGCTAATTTGAAGAGCCATGTACAAAGTAAAAGTGCCTCTCATTCCACTCCAAACAACAATAGCTCCCCAACGCCAATTAAATCCATAGCCAAGTCGACTCAGAAAAGGGCTCAGTGCCAAAATAACTAAACTCCTAAGTATATAAAATGTAAAAATTAGCAAAAACATATTTAAAATATTAACCAAGTTTTATATAATAATCAAAAATTAAAAATACATTTATTGAACAAATAATTAATCTTATATCATCTACAAGGTAAAGAACTTCATTTATCAATCAACATAAAATTCTGATGTTGTTGTTTATTCGTTTAGTCGCTTCCGACTCTTCGTGACTTCATGGACCAGCCCACGCCAGAGCTTCCTGTCGGTCGTCAACACCCCCAGCTCCCCCAGGGATGAGTCCGTCACCTCTAGAATATCATCCATCCATCTTGCCCTTGGTCGGCCCCTCTTCCTTTTGCCTTCCACTCTCCCTAGCATCAGCATCTTCTCCAGGGTGTCCTGTCTTCTCATTATGTGGCCAAAGTATTTCAGTTTTGCCTTTAATATCATTCCCTCAAGTGAGCAGTCTGGCTTTATTTCCTGGAGGATGGACTGGTTGGATCTTCTTGCAGTCCAAGGCACTCTCAGAATTTTCCTCCAACACCACAGTTCCAAAGCATCTATCTTCCTTCGCTCAGCCTTCCTTATGGTCCAGCTCTCGCAGCCATATGTTACTACAGGGAACACCATTGCTTTAACTATGCGGGCCTTTGTTGTCAGTGTGATGTCTCTGCTCTTAACTATTTTATCGAGATTTGTCATTGCTCTTCTTCCAAGGATTAAGCGTCTTCTGATTTCCTGACTGCAGTCAGCATCTGCAGTAATCTTTGCACCTAGGAATACAAAGTCTTTCACTGCTTCTACATTTTCTCCCTCTATTTGCCAGTTATCAATCAAGCTGGTTGCCATAATCTTGGTTTTTTTGAGTTTTAGCTGCAAGCCAGCTTTTGCACTTTCTTCTTTCACCTTCATCATAAGGCTCCTCAGTTCCTCTTCACTTTCAGCCATCAAAGTGGTATCATCTGCATATCTGAGATTGTTAATGCTTCTTCCAGAGATTTTAACTCCAGCCTTGGATTCCTCAAGGCCAGCTTGTCGCATGATGTGTTCTGCATACAAGTTGAATAGGTAGGGTGAGAGTATACAGCCCTGCCGTACTCCTTTCCCAATCTTAAACCAGTCTGTTGTTCCGTGGTCTGTTCTTACTGTTGCTACTTGGTCGTTATACAGATTCTTCAGGAGGCATACAAGATGACTTGGTATCCCCATACCACTAAGAACTTGCCACAATTTGTTATGGTCCACACAGTCAAAGGCTTTAGAATAGTCAATAAAACAGAAATAGATGTTTTTCTGAAACTCCCTGGCTTTTTCCATTATCCAGCGGATATTGGCAATTTGGTCTCTAGTTCCTCTGCCTTTTCTAAACCCAGCTTGTACGTCTGGCAATTCTCGCTCCATGAACTGCTGAAGTCTACCTTGCAGGATCTTGAGCATTACCTTACTGGCATGTGAAATGAGTGCCACTGTTCGATAGTTTGAACATTCTTTAGTGTTTCCCTTTTTTGGTATGGGGATATAAGTTGATTTTTTCCAGTCTGATGGCCATTCTTGTGTTTTCCAAATTTGCTGGCATATAGCATGCATTACCTTGACAGCATCATCTCGCAAGATTTTGAACAGTTCAGCTGGGATGCCGTCATCTCCTGTTGCCTTGTTATTAGCAATGCTTCTTAAGGCCCACTCAACCTCACTCTTCAGGATGTCTGGCTCTAGCTCACCGACCACACTGTCAAAGCTATCCCCGATATTGTTATCCTTCCTATACAGGTTTTCTGTATATTCTTGCCACCTTTTCTTGATCTCTTCTTCTTCTGTTAGGTCCTTGCCATCTTTGTTTTTGATCATACCCATTTTTGCCTGGAATTTACCTCCAATGTTTCTAATTTTCTGGAAGAGGTCTCTTGTCCTTCCTATTCTATTGTCTTCTTCCACTTCCGCGCATTGCTTGTTTAAAAATAATTCCTTATCTCTTCTGGCTAACCTCTGGAATTTTGCATTTAATTGGGCATATCTCCCCCTATCACTGTTGCCTTTTGCTTTCCTTCTTTCTTGGGCTACTTCTAGTGTCTCAGCAGACAGCCATTTTGCCTTCTTGGTTTTCTCTTTCTTTGGGATGTATTTTGTTGCCGCCTCCTGAACAATGCTGCCAACTTCTGTCCAGAGTTCTTCCGGGACCCTATCTACTAAGTCCAGTCCCTTAAATCTATTCTTCACCTCCACTGCATATTCCTTAGGAATATTAGTGAGCTCATATCTAGCTGATCTGTGGGTCTTCCCTAATCTCTTTAGTCTGATCCTAAATTGTGCAAGAAGAAGTTCGTGATCTGAACTACAGTCAGCTCCAGGCCTTGTTTTTACCGACTGTACAGATGTCCGCCACCTTTGGCTGCAAAGGATGTAATCAATCTGATTTCGGTGTTGTCCATCTGGTGAAGTCCATGTATAAAGCCGTCTCTTAGGTTGTTGGAAGAGAGTGTTTGTTATGCAGAGTGAATTGTCTTGGCAAAATTCTATCAGCCTGTGTCCTGCTTCGTTTTGTTCTCCCAGGCCATACTTACCTGTAATTCGAGGTGTCATTTGACTGCCCACCTTAGCATTCCAGTCTCCTGTGATGAAAATAACATCTGATACTAAAAATAAAATTCTGATACTAAACAAAAAAAATTTTTTTTCTTCCTAGCATCCTAGGGTCCACTTTTTCAGATCAACCAAACGTTGATCCATTGGTTGTGACGAGAATTGACTGACCAGCTTGTTGCCTGAGCCTGACATTGTGGGCTGAGAGAGAGTGACTGACCCAAAATCACTCAGCCAGCTTTCATGCCCTGAGGTGGGACTGGAACTCACAGTCTCCTGGTTTCTAGCCTGGAGCCTTAACCACTAGACCAAACTGGTTCTCTTCATTTTTTAAAATATTTATTTATTTATTTATTTATAAATATTTATTATTTAATATTTATTTAATATTTTTGTTTAGTATCTTTTGATATTAAACAAAAATATGTCACAGTATTGTTTATTTCACATAAACACCATTTTTTCTCTAGGAGCCCAAGGCAACATACATGGGAGTCTTCCCTTATTTTATAGCAACCATAATCCTGTGAAACTGATTAATCTGAGAAAGAGAGACTTGATTGTGTATCTAAATGGGAAGAACTTGAGTCTCTCTACCCCAAGTCAAACAACCATTACACTACACTGGCTCTCCAATGTATTATTCAAATACTATCTATATATCATTTTTCCCAAAACATAGCAGGTGTTACGAAATCTTAAGTGCTCTCGTGTTCATTAAGATCACTATGATTGGTTTTGAGTTATACTGTAATTTACTTAGCTCTAACACATCTTACAATGTCCAGAGAATGACTCTGAATTGCAGGCCTTTTTTAAAAAAAACCTTGCTTACCTCTTCTTCTCTATCCTGTTTAATATTTTTTAAATTATGCTCTCTGGAGAACTCCAAAGCTTCCACACATTTTTTTACATTCTGACATGTCTTAATATATGTATTACTCAGCTATTGATTTTCCCCCCACGAATGAATAGGATATATGCAGCACCTAAAACACTGGCATAATTCATTTCAACCATCAGGGAAGAAGGGATATGACTCCTGTATTCAATAGCAGAAACTTTAATGGGAAACTGTTTTTCTATAGCTTGATTACAATCCAACTCATTAGGAAATTGTGAGAATTAACTATATGTATACAGGTTCAATGTCAGGGCCATATATGTATATGTATACAAGTTCAATGACAGGGCCAGCCGAAGATCAACAACGAGTCAGTGTATTCCAAACTCTAGTTCTTTATTTGCTCTCATCATACAGACAGAATCTTGCCAGACTAAAGCTATCATAACCCAGAAGACTCTAGGGCGGGGCTACTCTAACTCTTTCTGTGTCTCTGACAAGGCTTTCCAAACTGTAAGTCCTCTTATCTCCTTGGAATGCGCTCCCTCCTTCCTGAGAACCAGAGGTAGGTTCAAATTCCACCACATCAACCCCCCCACCCCCAGGGACAAATTCCATCACATCCAATGACATTGCTACCAGAGATTCAGCCAAACAGAGTAACTTACACCGAGGGCTCTCATGCAAAAATAAACTGCAGTGAATGGATCAAAGATTTTTGACAATTACTGTACCACTAAGAATTTTAATAGTGCAATCATACGTACATCTAGTTAAATATAAATTCAACTTTAACTGTGATTTACTTCCAGCTAAATATACCGATGACAGAAAACTAAGAATATTAATTAGATTTATTTATTTATTATTCAAGTTTAATTACTGCCCATCTTCCCCAAAAGAGGGACTAGATGAGTTTTATAAGCTGACAGGCATTGTTTCCAAAAAAAGTTAAAAACCACATATTTACCTTACAAGATTCAGTGAAAGGTAGACTGTTACAATGTAAAAAATATCACGAGTTTCTATGCTTGGAAATGATTTTTGAGCTACCACAATTCCCATTATAAGGTATATCAAAATGTGAGCCAAAAATGTCAACATGGACCAAAATCTATTGAAGAAAAAGGAGATTAAGGGACACATTAAACCCTGCCAATGAGGAAAAAAATATTACAATTATTTATCATTTACTAGTATACCATAAGCTAAATTATACAACTTCTCACTGTCCTACAAAAGTAAATCTCCCACAAACACTTTATACATTTTTATTATATTACTGTAATGTTTAGTTAGTAATAAATGTTAGCCCATTTAAGATTAAGTTTTGTACTGGAAATACATTTTAAAAAAGTAAAATTAGAAATGGGCAAAATTTCACCAATTCCAGTCTGTTTTTATCTAGACCAGAGTTTCTCAACCAGGATTCCATAGAACCCTAGGGTTCCGCAAGAGGTCACTAAGGGTTTCCTGGGAGATCACAATTTATTTAAAAAATTATTTCAAATTCTGGCAACTTCACATTAAAGAGGTGAGTTTCATTCTTTATTTTTAGTTTAAGAACACTGTTAATGCATATATTCAGGCCTACGCATGAAATGAATATAATAATTTTGTGACTTCTGGCCTGTATTTGAGTCTGAATGTACAGGGGTTCCCCGAGGCCTGAAAAATATTTCAAGGGTTCCTCCAGGGTCAGTCAAAGGGTTGAGAAAGGCTGATCTAGACTAACTAAACAATCATTGAGACTAACAAGACAATCATTTGAATAATTCTTCAACGTTTCAAAAACATATTTACTAACGTGCTGATAAGAGTATATAATATGTAGAGTATAAATTGTTTCTTTCCTCTCCCAAATTAAATTGAAAGACAAAAAAAGTATAATTCCATACCACTTCAATACAGAAATGATGGCCACAGAACATGACATTTGAAATATTCCCTGTTCATTTCAATTCTTGAAAACTACAGATTTTATAATATGTGGGATTATAAAGAAACATAGATTGCTTAACTGTAACTTTGTCCTCTTGGTGATTGTCTTTATATATCAGTCTCTGCACCTGCACAGAGCAAACTTTGAAATATTCTATGACTGATTCCCAATCCCAATCCCATACCCCGAATACGTCATTACCCAATAGGCCCACAGATATTGACATCTGCCACCCATCATTGCTTTTGTCAATCAAGATCAGAGTGGTAACATTTGGGGCAGGATGGCTATATGGGAATTAGATGTTCTATCCATAAACCCAATACAGGATTTCTAAGCATTCTGAAATTGGAGGGAAAAAATAATATTTTTGTAAAGATTCCTTCATCAACCTTAGGAGAGTAAGCAGGATTGGAATGTAAACTAGAGAGGCAGAATTGGATGTGGCCAGTTAGAATACTGGGTCTGCCACAGGAATAGTTGGGCATATCAACTCAACAATGAGAGATTATAAGAGGTCTAAGTAGAATCTTTGCCAGACACCAAGCAAAAGAATTGAAGAAGTCTTTGAATCCACTGATATCAAATCCAATCACAGTCATCTCTGGGTGAGGACTGCTGACTAATCAAGTGAATTTGAGTCTCTTTGTGAGCTGATGGCTGCTTATCTTGGGCCCCTTCCCCTGCTTCCTTGTTATTGTCATGTGTGCCATTGCGCTGATGTCTTCAGCTCAACGGCACTCATGACATACTGCCCCCTGTCCGAATAGTGCCCCCCCCGGCTTTCCGGTTTTTTACCAGGAGAGCTGTCAAAATGGTTTTTTTTTTTTTTTTAATTTCCCGCCGGAGTGTTTTCGCCCCTCCCTTTGTTCCGCCCTCTACCTCGTGTCCATCTAGGGTGTGTTCCCAGTGCGCATGCCCCGACCACACCCTGGGTGTGCGCATGCTCCGGCCACACCCTGCTTGTTTGGCTCAGTTCGGCGAGGAGAGAGGCGTGGCTGGTCGGGTGCTTATCAGCTCCAGGTAGGGCCCTTATCTTTATTCCAAGTGCGTCGGCTTTGTTATGTGTGCATCCTGGGCGTTGCCCCCAGGCATGCACAGGTGACCAATGTCACTCCTTCGTGGGCCCGGGCGGGGGGAGGGTGAGTCCCGGGGGGAGGGAGGTCTACCCAAGTCGCGGGCTTGGGAGGGCCCTTTCCCCTGGGGGCGTGGTTGGCGGGGGGGGCCCACGGGGGAAAGTGTTCAGGGGCCGGTTCGGCTTGTCGCCCCTTTGGCTTGTCGGGGTACGTCCGGTGGAATGCCCGGGTCAGGTCTGGCGCCTTGACGTGTTGCGCCGCCACCCATTCTGGGTGGGGGAAGTGTTTCCACCTTACTAGATAGTGTAATATTCCCCTTTGACGGCGCGAGTCGAGTATGTCCCTTACTTCGAAATGTTGTTGGCCGTCGATCATCACTGGGGAGGGCAGCGGCGTGTTCGGGTGCCATCGAGAGGTGGTTGCAGGTTTCAGGAGGCTGGTGTGAAAGACCGGGTGGAGTCTCCATAGATTGTGCGGCAGGTCCAGGCGTATTGCCACCGGGTTCACTATCTGGGTTACTCGAAGCGGCCCGATATACTTAGGCCCCAGTTTTTTCAAGGGTTGAGGTGACTTCAGGAATTTGGTGGATAGGTAGACCATATCCCCTGCCTGGAACGTCGGTTGCTGGCGCCGGTGCTTGTTGGCCTGCTCTTTGTAGGCCGCCTGTGCTTCCTTCAGCGCTGCCGTGATTATTGGCCACGATTCCGCAATCTTCCGTCCCCAGTCACTAGCATCCACTTGGGGTCCCGGGGGTTGCGGTAGCTCCGGTATGGGGACGAAGTCGCGCCCCGAGACTACTTCGAATGGGGTTTTCCCCGTGTTCGTGTGGACGGTGTTATTATAGGCGACTTCCGCGAATGGGAGCAGTTCGACCCAGTCGTCTTGGTGGTAGTTTGTGTATGAGCGTATGAATTGTTCTAGGATGCCATTGAGGACCTCTGTGGCTCCGTCCGTCTGGGGGTGCCAGG
The DNA here is from genome assembly GCF_035149785.1 of Candoia aspera. Taxonomy (NCBI): domain Eukaryota; kingdom Metazoa; phylum Chordata; class Lepidosauria; order Squamata; family Candoiidae; genus Candoia; species Candoia aspera. The sequence goes on along the minus strand of NC_086153.1, from coordinate 236,912,696 downwards.
CAGTGGATAGGGCCTGTTGGGTCCCCGTCAGCGTTAGGAAGGCCCGCCAGAATTTAGAAGTGAATTGTGTCCCCCTGTCGGTCACCACACGTGCAGGACATCCGTGTAACCTGTACACGTGTATCAGGAAGCGTTTCGCTAGTTGTTGGGCGGACGGGACTGATGCGCAGGGGATGAAGTGGGCTTGTTTCGAAAAGTAGTCTTTCACCACCCAAATGGCCGTTCTCTTCTGGCTGGGTGGGAGATCTACTATGAAATCCATGGAGATTTCCTCCCATGGGCGGGAGGGCTCCGCCACTTTTTGTAAAAGTCCCGGGGGCTTACCTGGTGCCCGTTTGGCCCTAGCGCATGTCGGGCAGGACGCTACATAGGCTTTCACGTCCCGTCTCAGCGCGGGCCACCAAAATTGGCGTCGTGTGAGGTGCAGGGTCTTCAGGAACCCGAAGTGTCCCGCTTGCTTGGCGTCGTGGGATCTGCGCAGGATCGCCTGGCGTTGCGAGTCTGGGACATATATTCTGCCTTCCCCCCATGCCAGGTCCTGTGCCATCGTCACCTTGTCGGGGTTTGCTAGGAGCCAAGGGTCGGTTTTGAGGGCGGCAGTGAGGTCTGCGCGTATCCCCCCTGGCAGTTGTGGATGGCGCCGTCTGGTTATCGGTTGCCCCACCGTCGGTTGTGCCGTGGGGTTGGGCTGTTTCCGAGCGCCGCTCCGGGTGGTCACCGCCATCCCCAGCTGGGATGCGGATAGGACCGTCCCATTCATGTCTGGGGCGGGCTCCTCGTCTTGGGGCAGTCGGGAGAGGGCGTCGGCTAGGAAGTTCTTTTTGCCCGGCATGAACTTCAGCTGAAAGTTGAAGCGGCTGAAGAATTGGGCCCATCTGACCTGTTTGGGGCTGAGGCGTCTGGGCGTTCGGAGGGCCTCGAGGTTCCGGTGGTCAGTCCAGACCTCGAATGGTTGAGTGGTGCCTTCCAGCAGGTGCCTCCATGTTTCCAACGCCGATTTCACCGCGAAGGCTTCCTTCTCCCAGACGTGCCAGCGCCTTTCTGTCTCAGAAAATTTCTTCGACAGGTAGGCGCATGGTTTTAGGACTCCTGTGGGGTCTTTTTGGAGTAGGATGGCCCCCAGGGAGAAGTCTGAGGCGTCGGCTTGGACCACGAATGGCCGTTCTGGATCCGGGTGCGCGAGGATTGGCTCTGTGGTGAACAGCGCTTTCAGCCTGTTGAATGCGGTTTGGCACGCGGGAGTCCAATTCAGTACTGTGCCCGGGTTCTTGGCGCGTCGTGTGTCCCCCACCCCTTTAGTCTTGAGGAGGTCTGTTAGGGGGAGGGCTATCTCCGCGAACCCCCGGGCGAATGACCTGTAAAAATTCGCGAAGCCGAGGAAGCTCTGGAGTTGGCGCCTGTTACGGGGGCGTTCCCAGTTCACCACCGCCTCGACTTTTGCAGGGTCCATTTCTATGCCTTCCCCGGAGATTCGGTACCCCAGGTAGTCTAGGCGTGCTTTGTGGAATTCGCACTTTGAGGGTTTGGCATAGAGTTTCGCCCGTTTTAGCTTGTCGAGGACTTGTCTGACTAGGGTCACGTGTTCCTCGTGCGTTTTGGAGTAGATGAGGACGTCGTCTATGTAGACCAGGACCCCTTTGAACAGGTGCTCATGCAGAACCTCATTGATGAGCTGCATGAATACCCCCGGGGCCCCTGCTAGTCCGAATGGCAGCACTTTGTACTGAAAGGCACCTAGGGGGCAGTTGAACGCCGTTTTCCATTCGTCCCCCTCCCTGATTCGGATTCGGTAGTACGCTTCGCGCAGGTCCAGCTTGGAGAATACTCTGCCCGTGGACAGGTGGGCGAGCATGTCTTTAACGAGGGGTAAGGGGTATTTATTGGATAGGGAAGCTGCATTGAGGCCCCGGTAGTCGGTGCAGAGCCGTAGGGTGCCGTCCTTTTTCTCTCGAAATAGGACGGGTGCTCCGACCGGTGAGCATGCCGGCTCTATGAATCCCCTTTCCAGGTTTTTGTCGATGAACTCCCGGAGGGTTGCCATCTCCTTCGGGGTCATCGAGTAAATCTTCGGCCTAGGTAAGGGGACATTGGGCAGCAGGTCGATCCTGCAGTCCGTCTTGCGGTGGGGGGGTAGTTGATCAGCTTCCGCCTCTCCGAAGACCTCTGAGAACTCAGCGTACTGCTCTTCTGGTGTGGTTGTGTTGTCCTGGGTTGCTGCCTCTGCTCGTCCCACCGTGGGGTTGGTCTTGCCGCTGAAACTGGCGCCCGGTACTTGCCGTCGTCGAATCGGAAGGTGCGGGTCGCCCAGTCGATGCGCGGGTTGTTTGTTGCGAGCCATGGTATCCCCAAGACTACGATGGGCCGTCCTATGTGGGTTACCACGAACAATGTTCGTTCGGTGTGGGTACCCATTTGTAGGGTGACCGGCTCGGTCTGCATCGTGGCTGGTGTCCCTCCCGCTGTTGAGCCGTCCAGCTGGTGAAATGCCAGCGGCATGGGGAGGGGGAGGCAGCGTAGGGAGAGTTTTGCAACTATGTCGGGGTGGATCAGGTTTTTCGAGCACCCCGAGTCCACTAGTGCTGCGGCCGTGGTGACTCCGTAGCCCCCAGAGAGCTTGATCTCCGCCGTTATGACGGAGCTTTCGCCGCTCTGTCAAAGTGATCCGCGCCTCTGTCCCACCACCTGCCTCGCGGCGCGTTTTAAGGCAGGCGGGGAGCGTTTCCCGCCGGCTGGTCTGGGTCTATGGCATCCTCTCCCCCCCAGTGGGCGTCCCAGCCTTCATCCGGTGTCGCTGTGGCTCCGGTCATTCGGCGGTGGGGGGGGTGGCGGGTTCGTTGGTTTGAGGCTAGGTTTCAGTGCGGGTTGAGGAGCGCTCGCTGGGGTTCGGCTGGAGAAGCACTCTGCCGTTTTGTGCCCCATTTTCCCACACCTCCCGCAGGGCCCGCGAGTAAATTTCTTCCTTAGGTGTGTGGGACCGGCCGCCCCCACGTGTGGCGCGGGTACCTTTGGGTGGGTGTTGGTTTTATCTTCCGTCGTTGTCATTAGGAAGGTGCAGTGCGCGTGCTCTGCTTTCCCCGCGAGGTGGATCCAGCCGTGCAGAGTCTCCGGGTCGTCCCGGTAGAGAGCCCATTGAAGTACTTCGTGGTTGAGCCCCCTTTTAAACATTTCTAGCAGGGTGGTCTCGGACCAGTCGTTGATCTTCCCTGCTAGGGCTTTAAATTCAAGGGCGTAGTCTGGGACAGTGCGTGCGCCCTGTTTGAGGCTTTGGAGTGCGCTTTTCGCCCTCTCTTTGGCCAGTGGGTCCTCAAAATAGCGCTTCATCTCCGTAATGAAAGCCTGGAAGTCCGAGAGGGCGGGGGAGTTGGACTCGTACATTTGGACGTACCAGTCCGCCGCCCGGTCTTGTAGCTTGATCGCCACGGCTGCGATCTTGTCCGCGTCGGAGTTAAAGGAGTGTCCGTGCCGCCCCATGAACTCCCTGGCGTTTGTAATGAAAAACGACAGTTTCGCGGGGTTCCCATCAAAGAAAATGGGGAAGTCCTTTGGGGCTCGGGCGTTCTGTGAGTCCCCTCCTCTCGCTTCCCGACTCCTGGCTTCGTCCGCTTGGGCCACTTGTTGATTCACACTCGGCCCCTGGGGAAGCGACGACCCGCTCGGGGTGTGGGCCTGTGCGGGAACGTCGTTGGGTGGCGCCGGGGACATCAGGGATTGCAACATGGTCCTGAGGTCCTGTAGCTGGGCCTCCATGGCCGCGAGTCTGGCCTGAGTTTCCCCTTCCGAAATCCGCGCCGCAGCTGGGGTCGGGTCTGTCGGGGTGTCCGCCGGGTTGAGCCGCTGGTGGGGTTCAGGCAGTCCCATCCGCCGATCCGCTTCCTCCGTTTGGGGGTGCGTCAGCTGGGTCGCCTCTCCGTCCTCCACCGAGCTTGCTGCAGTTGGGCTGCCGCTCCACGCCCGTGGCTGGGGTGCGATGTGGGGCGGGGGGGTCTCCGCTGGTCTCGGGAGGTATGTTGCTCCCTCCCGTGGCCGAGTCGCCTCCGCCATCTCCCTCTGGGGTTGGAGCTGAGGCTCGGGGTGGGCCGGGCGGGTGTCCGTGGCTCCTGGGGTCCGCGGTGCCTCTGGCCTCGATCGGTCCTCCTCCGCTTCTTGCCGTGCGGTTCGCCCGTTCTGGCCGCGACGCGTCGGCCTCATTGCTTGTGGTCTTCTCGCCGTCTAGTCCTCCCGCGGCTCGTTGTCCGGTGGGGCTTGGCGAGGCTGAGTTTATGACTCTCAGCTTTATGTCATGCCCTGTCTATGCAGAGTAAAGCACTGACGCTGATTTGTGCGAGAGCAGATTCAGTTTTATTCTGTACATAGTAACAGTTCCGGGAAAAAGCTGAGAGTGACAGGAGCGCGCCGGTGCGGGTTTAAATACCCTGCGCCGGTCAGCGCCCCCTCACTCAGGGTTACGTCATCCCCCCTTTGTCCTGCATGCTGTCTTGCCGGTAGGTGAAGGGTTGCGAGGCCCCGCTGGTGCTCCGGGATCGCCCATCATCGGTTTCCTTATTCAGCCGGTGATTGCTGTCAGCTGGGCGATCTCCGTTGCGCTGGTGCTAACAGCTTGGGTGTGCCTCGCGATCCGCTTAGCCTTTGTCTCTTCTTCTTTCTTCTTTGTGAGCTGATGGCTGCTTATCTTGGGCCCCTTCCCCTGCTTCCTTGTTATTGTCATGTGTGCCATTGCGCTGATGTCTTCAGCTCAACGGCACTCATGTCACCAATCATGTCAAATCATCATGCATGGCTCCATAGAGAAGCTATTGAAATTTATAAACACCACAACTTTTACACAAAAGAAGGGAGTCTGAAGGCTAACAAAGCCTGTTTTCCAGCTTTACATCACACTAAAATAAAACAGCCCTTAATTAACAAACACCATTTAAAACCTTCAGCAATCTCACCTGAAAAATAATAAACAGCAGTGTGTTTCAAAGAAAAACTGATCAAAAATACAAATAATTTTCTTCTGTCTCCCAGACTAAGTTTGAAATGCAGGCTCTCAAACTCAAGCCCATTGTCATGAGCTTCCTTGTGAGCAAAATGAAAGTTCTGTGGACCACAACTATAACCATTTTAGTTTATCAATATTCAATCATACCTACCATTTCTTTTGTAAGAACCTGGTATACAATTACAATTATAAATAAAGAATTTGCAAAATGGAATTTCATTTTAACATTCTGCAGCCATTTCAATGACACTAATTTGTATTATATGATAAGTAAAAGAGAGAAATTAAACTACCACAAACATTTACAAAGTGGTTAAGACAAAGAGATAAACTCTTACTTATAAAGAAAAGCATCCATTCCTGGACTAAAGGTCACCGAATCTAAAAGAAGGCCCAAAATAGAAAGAGCTATAACTCCAGACATGCCAAGCCATTCAGCTGAAGATAAAAAGAAAAAAAAAGTCATTATTATATGGAAGGAGGCAAGTCTGCTTTAAAAATTAAGCGTTTTACAAAGATAATACAGTCAACTTACCTACAAAAAAAATTATGTATGACATTGAGAAGCTTAAAACTACTTCAATTATTCCATCATTGAAAATATGTTGCAACCAATAAATAACTAGCCTTGAACTCAAAAATCCAAACGCAGCACTTGCAAAAAATTTTAAAGCCAGTTTTAAAAAAATCTCTTCAACTATAAAAGGAAAAAATAATTATTTACAATTTGATTTAGTTTTCACAAAACTACATTTAGTATTGCATACCTAACTGTATCACAGAATTTTAATATTCCCATTTTATATCCTAGAGTCATATTCTTGTCTTATTCAAATCAATCTGGCAGGACAGATTTGACTGCACTCCTACTCCACTTAAAACATCATCAGGTCTGATAGTGCCTTAAGTAAAAACAAAACTGTAGCCTTAAACCCATTGATTTAAATGGGACTAAAACACACTAACATAGGATGCAATCCTATATACTTACCTGGAAGCAAATGTAATTGGACTTATAAGTAAACATCCATAGGAACCAGTCTAATGATTTTTCTGTGAGGACAATATGCATAAATCTAAAATATGTAAATAATTAACAGTGGGCAAAGAAAATATTCAAACTGTAACAATAGAATAAGAAAATACTATGTCTTCCCAAGAATATGTATTATTTTTTAAATCTGTGAACTGCTTTGTATCATTCAATTGTTGACACTGTTAAAGAAATTCACAGATTATAGCAACACTTATCATTCAAGACAGTTATATCTAAATACCCTTTTAAAAAATGTCTAAATATTTTCATTAATATTTTAGAATATTTTAGAATGGAAGTCATGGACATGGATAGCAGTACAACTGAATACTAAGTCAACCAGCCATCACATAGCTAATATCCACCCTGAGATCTGTGTGGCTCGGACCCTGATGGTATTCCAGGTCTTGAAGAACCCTAACCCTTGTTGGAGGTATCAGCAAATCAGCATGCCTCATTAGCAAGTGGATGAGTTCGTTTTAGGATGCAAATTCTCCATGTGCTTCTGGAGGAAGCTGTTTGTTGTCCCTCCCACATTCCTCACTTCCTCTTCCTCCTTCTTCACCATCTGGGAAGCAGCATGCTTGTTGCAGCTCTCTCCATCTCTGTGGGCCATGCTTGGGCCTAAAGCCATGTGCTTGCCCCTTTCTGCATGCAGCTTTTAGCAGCAATGAGGGCTGAGTTCAATTCAGTTTAGGGAACAGAAGAAAACAAGAATCGATATGTTTCTACTGAAAATGGATGTAACTGGACCAAATAAATCAGTAAGACTCTTTTTTACTTTCTTTTTGAACCTACTTTGTCTAAGTATAATTCTTTATGTTTGGGTGGGCTAAATGTGTAAGATTTATTTATTTATTTATTTATTTCTCAAATTTGTACTACCACCCATCTCCCTCCACAGAGAGACTCTGAGCAGTTTACAATAAATTAATCCATTAAACATTAAAAACAGTAATCATAAGCTTAAAATACAATACAATATAAATGAAATAAAAATAAAAATCCAGATGGCTACAAAGATCGTAAATATAAAGGGAGCAATCTAAGGTGCCAGCCATCCCCAAGAATGACTACCCCCCTCTCTACCCCAAACACGGTGGCAGAGCCAGGTCTTCAGGGACTTCCAAAAGATCAGGAGGGATGGAGCTTGCCTAACTTCTGGTGGCAGAATGTTCCACAGTGTAGGTGCCACTGCAGAGAATGCCCGTTTCCTGGACCCCACCAAACGGAATTCTTACACCAACAGGGTCTGTAACATGCCCTCTCTGCATGAACGGGAGGGACAGGTTGATGTCATGGGGATGAGACGGTTCCTCAGGTAACTTGGACCCATGCCATGTAGGGCTTTAAAAGGTGATAACCAACATCTTGAATTGGACCTGGCAGCAAACTGGTACCCAATGCAGCTTGCGGAGCAAAGGTGTTACATGTGCAAACCTTGGGACACCCAAGATTGCCTGCACGGCTGCATTCTGGACCAGCTGTAGCTTCCAGATATTCTTCAAGGGTAGCCCCATGTAGAGCGCATTGCAATAGTCCATATGGGAGATGACCAGGGCATGAGTTACTGTTCAAAGGGCCTCCCAATCCAGGAAAGGGTGTAACTGGCGCAGAACATGAAGTTGCACAAAGGCCCTCCTGGCCATGACTGCCACCTGCTCTTTGAGCAGGAGTTGTGAGTCCAGAAGGACCCCCAGATTCTGCACCGGGTCTGTCTGGGGCAGTGCAACCCCATCCAGAACTAAAGATGACAATTTCCCAGATACAGAGGAGCCATTAACCCACAGCCACTCCGTCTTAGTTCAGCTAAAGCCTACTGTTCTCCATCCAGACCCCCACAATCCCCAGGCACTGAGAGAGGGCAGTCACTGCATCACTTACCTCACCTGGGATGGAGATGTATAATTGGTCATCCATGGTGATGGATGATCTCACCCAGTGGTTTCATGTAGATGTTGAAGAGGAGCGGAGAGAGCACCGAACCCTGTGGCACGCCACAAAGGAGGGGCTGGGGGTCAGACCTCTCGCTCCCTATCACCACCAACTGGGAACGGCCCTGGAGGAAGGAGGTGAACCAGCACAAAACCACGCCGCCCACCCCCAATTCCTGAGCCGACCCAAAAGGATACCATGGTCGATGGTACCGAAAGCTGCTGAGAGGTCAAGAAGAGCAAGGATGGATGCACTACCACCATCCCGCTCCCACCAGAGATCATCTATAAGTGCGACCAATGCTGTTTCCATCCCATATCCGGGCCTGAAACCTGACTGAAAGGGGTCAAGAGAATCCGTTTCCTCCAGGGTCCTCTGGAGCTGCAACACCACCACTTTCTCAACCACCTTCCCCAAAAAGGGGAGGAGGTGGGAGACAGAACGAAAATTGTCCAACACAGTAGGGTCCAGGGATGGTTTCTTGAGGAGGGGGTGCACCAGCGCCTCCTTAAAGGCAGCTGGGAACACACTCTCTCCCAAGGATGTATTGACCATTGCCTGAGCCCAACCACATGTCATGTCCCGGGCTGCCTTTACCAACCAGGAAGGGCATGGGTCTAGATGACAAGTGGTGGCATTTACAGTCTGAAGGATCCTGTCCACTTCCTCCAGTCCAACAGGATCAAACAGTTCCAAGATAACTGGGTAAGTACGTTCCTTTGGCATCTCCTTCAACTGTGCCTCACGCTTGGAGTCCAACTTTGAACGGATCCGAGCGATTTTATCCTGCAGATGCACATAAAATTCCGCTGCACGGCCCTGCAGCTTGGTCACTGGGCCCACCTTCCCCAAAAGGGATTGAGTAATCTTAAACAGGGCCGCCGGGTGGCATTCTGCGGATGCAATAAGAGCAGAGAATATTGATGTTTCGCCACTGTTTCCACCACAAGGTAGGCCATAATAGTGGCTCTAGCTTGTGTTTGGTTGGATTTGGTCTTTGTCTTCCTCCAGCGGTGCTCTAGACATCTCTTAACCCTCTTCAAAACCCTCAACTCCTCCGTAAACCACAGGGAGTGTCAAGTTGGGTGAGGCAAGAGAGGTCGCACAGGCACAATCCTGTCCAAGGCCCCAGCTCCTCACTATTCCAGGCTGCGGCCAGGACCTCTGCTGCACCATGCAGTAGATCCTTGGGTATAACCCCCAACTCCTTCTGAAAACCCACTGGGCCCATCAGTCACCAGGGGCGGACCAATCAAATGGGTCCTGCCTCCCTGCAGATCAACTGTTTATGTGATCAATAACCTATATTTCTCTAACTTGCTCATTAAAGCTATTTTAGATAATATTCTTTTTCTGTGCACATCTTTCACTCTGTTAAGCTCTGCTCCATTCAGTGGTCCTGGCTGTCCATTAATGGCTTCAACCCTAACCTAAAGGGCAGATTCAGGTCTGGTTATAGTACCAAGACAGCACTGATTGCGCTTGTCAATGACTTCTGGCAGGCTCAGGATGGGGGTTGTGCATCCATCCTGGCCCTCCCTGATCTCTCAGCAGCTTTTGATATCATCGATCACCGTATCTTTCTGGACCAGCTCAGTGGGCTGGGAATGGGGGGCACTGTTTTGTGGTGGCTCTCCTCCTTCCTTCAGGGCCAGCTCCAAACAGTGTTGGTAGGAGGGGAGAGTAGAACCTGAGGCCCCTGCTTGGAGGGGCACCTCAGGTCTCTAGCCTATCCCCACTCCTATTTAACATCTACATGAAGCTACAGAGCAAGGTTATCCATCGGCATGGGGTGCAGTATCATCAGTATGCTGATGATACCCAGTTGTACATCTGTTCCCTGGGCTGACCAAGTGATGCTATGAAGGTCCTTTCCCACTGATTGGAGGCTATGAGGGTCTGGATGGGGGAGAACAGGCTTCAGCTGAATCCTGGCAAGGTGGAGTCACTGTGGGTTTTAAGCCCCGCCCCCCCCAAGTGGATTTTCCATCTTTAACACTGCCTGGAGGTGCACTTCTCCAGTTGGAGTTGGTGAGCAATCTGGGGGCCCTACTGGACACTCTGCTCCACTGGAAAAGCAGGTAGCAGCCATGGCGAGGAGAGCTCTTATACAGGTTTGTCTTGTGCACTGTGTGCGCATTTCTGGACTGGAAGGCCTTGCTCATGGTGACTCATGCCTTCATCACCTCCCATTTGGATTACTGTAACACACTTTACATAGGGCGGCCTTGAAGAGCACTCAGAAGCTGCATCTGGTCCAGAATGCAGCAGCATGGGGATTTTTTGGCATTTCTCACTACACCCATGTAACACTGCTGCTTTATGAGCTACACCAGCTCCCAGTAGGCTTCCAGGTATAGTTCAAGATACTGGTCATCACCTATAATGCCCTCCATGGCATATGGCCAGGCTACTTGTGGGACTACCTTTCTCCTATTGTTTCTGCCCGCCCACCAGATCTGATGCTCTGGGTCACCTCTATTAAATAATGTCATGTTTTTGGACCGCCAAGTCATGCCTTCTCAATGGTAGCACCTACTCTGTGGAACAGCATTCCCCCCGGAGATTTGGATGGCCCCAACCCTGTTAGCCTTTTGCAAGGCACTGAAGACCTGGCTATTTCCCCAGACATTTCATCAGAAAGTAGATGAGCTCTGCTACTATTGATGCTAAGTGGGGTTAACAGTATATATTTGGGCACCAGAGGGTTATGCCTGGGGTTTGTTTTAATCTTGTTAGCCGCCCAGAGTCACTTGTCTGGGATGGGCAGCTATATAAATCATATAAATAAACAAACTAGTTTTCCTCCCAGGCCTTCCATTAGGGTGGATGGGACCCCTTTGGGTAAGTTTTGTAAATGTTTGTATTGAGTGGTCAGATACTATCTTGTTATCTATACAACACTGTGTTTTTAGTCTTTTTTCTATTTGATTTTGAGGTGCCTAGTCATTCTGGAATCAGGTGGCACCTAAATCCAATAAAATAAATAAAATGCCTGTTTCACAATTCATAGTTTCTGCAATCTATATGTATTGCTATATTTACTGAGATACTATACAGCAATTATTTTTCATAGTGTACAGAGTGAACAAATAAAGTTATTTTTTCATGACCCTATTAGGCATCATGACAACAATGATTAATATCATACTAAATACTGTAATTCAAATAGCCTCCAAATATATACTTAAAAATTATCAGTTGAGAATCATGGCATTACAGTATTTTATTCTATTCAAGGAAAAAGTACATAAAAATAGACACATACCCATTCTCTTATGGTTCAGTTTTGCAAGGTCCCTATATAACTCAAAAATAATTATTGTGGTTGCATCATTAAACAAAGATTCACCTTTAATTAAGTTGATAACTATTTTTGAAAGGCCTGAAGAAAGAAAATATGAAAAGTAATATAGTTAAGATTCACTTTTAATGTTAACAAGTAAAGAAATCTTAGTAAAATACAGGGGCATTACCATAGTTTGGATGCATTTATATTTTTATTTAAAAAGCAATGATGGAACAACAGCATCATGATTTTCTCCATGTAAATCCCATCAGCACTTTAGTGTAAGTCTATACATATGCACATAAAGTCTCCAAAGTCATTTCTGTGGTTGTCCACAAGAGGGTATCTGATTGACAAAAGCTCAGAATGAGGTGAAATTGGCAAAGGATGCTAAGAATAACAAAAACGACTTCTTCAATTATATTCAAGGTAGAAAAATCACTATACCAGTTGCTCAAACTAAATTGGGGATGATCAGCACTGAGAAGTCTTACGAAAGATATGACAACATTCTAGTACCTGAAAGAATATTGCCCAGAATATCAATAATCCAAAGAGTTAGTGGTCTTCCCTTCAGTGGATGTTCTAAAGAAGCTGAATATTCTTCTGTCAAAGTGCTTTAATCTCTACTCCAGCAGTGAACAGGGGTTTGGAGTTAATGACTTAAATAGCCCCTTCAAAGTCTAGGACTCAATGGCTATTCAAAGTCTAGCACCATTTTTATAAAACTGAAATCAGTCCTAATGTACTCTGTATGGAATCTATCTATCCTGTAGCCATTAATTACTTTTTCAGATGTGACAAATGATTTAGACCTGTTCTAGCAGCTTTTTACTGTGGGTACAGATAACAGTAAGGTCTTCTCCTGAACACAATAGAACCTGGGGTAGCCATCAATGGGGGGCATTTCAGCACCATATGTAGAACACTTATGAAGTACTCTTGAAGTCATAGAATTTGATTATGGTAGAAATACCCCACATCAGAGCCCATATTGCCTGCTGTTCTGACTTCTCTCAAAGATACTTTTTTTAAAAAAGGAAAGAAAATAAAAGCAAAAAGGAAATAATAATTTAGAGAAGTGTAGGAATAACAATAAAGGAACTAAAGAGATTTAAGTTTTCAGCACAGTTCCAAATAGAAAAGCTGAGAAAGTTTCTACTGAAGTATGGTCAAAAAGAAATTGAGGAAAAATTGGAATCCAAACCATGAGCAGGTGCACTAGGGAGATCCCTCCAAATATTTTTTCAGCTATCAGAGGCATCCACAGGGTTTAGCATGTTCATCAAAATGATGAAAACAATGTCATGTTGCAAGCTCCATCTCTTTAGTATGTGCACATGACACCACAACATACAGGCAGTCCTCGGGTCATGATGGCAATTGGGATCGGAATTTCCATCGCGAAGCAGTGCAGTCATAAAGTGCAATGTAACGTAACTGCATCATTTAATGACAGCAATCCCAACAGTCCCAGTTATCATCATAACCCCAGGACAATGCAGGTTGTTAACCAAGGACCTCACATGAACATGACGTGGGAAGAGGTGGGAGTCCCAGGCAAGCAGGCTGGCAAGTGAGAGCTGTGGGTGAAAGCTATGGGCAGGTCCTATGGAGTGGGGTTGGGTTGGTGGGTGCTGCGAGCAGGCGCTATGAACCATGGGTAGGTACATGGGCAGGCAAAAAGCGGTGGGAGAGGGAGCAACTTGCCATCTCCTGCCAGCTTCTCCATTGACTTTGCTTGTGCGGAGCTGGTAGGGAAGGTCGCAAATGGTGATGACATGACTGCAGGATGCCGCATCCATCATAAGCGTGAGCCAGTTGCCAAGCACCCACATCACGATCACGGGACTGCGGGGATGCTGCAATGGCCGCAACTTCATGGACTGGTTGCAAGTCCCCCTCATACAGCGCCATTGTAACTTTGAACAGTCACTGAATGAGTGGTCACGACCTGAGGACTACCCAGGTAGACCTCGACCTATGACCAGTCAGCAACCATTCCAAGTTATGATGGCACTGAACAAACAGTGATTATAACCAGGCCTCAGACTGCACCCCTGCAGTCATGTGACCGTTCCCACTTATGACCAGATGCCAAGCACCCTGCAATCACGTGATTGCCATTCGCAAACTTCCCTGCCGGCTTCTCCAGAAAGTCAATGGGGAAGGCGGCAGGGAATGTTGCAAGTTGCTATGGTAAGTCTCCCCCACCCGGACACCTTCCCCCAGCCACTCTGTGCTGCACCAGCCACTCATGCACCCCCAAGCACACTCCCCAACCCACCCTGCAACCCCGTGCACCCTCTCCCCTCACCCCACCTTCCTCACACCCTTGTGCTCCCTCACACCCCCACCAGCGCCGCACCTCCGCACACCCTCCCCAACCTGTATGGCACCTCTTGAGCACCTCCTCATACCCTTGCACACTCTTTCCAACATGCACCCCCTTGCACCCTCCCTGACCGATGTGACACCTCTCATGCACCCCTTTGTACCCTCCCCAACCCATGCCTCTTGTGCACACTCCCTGACCCTCCTTGCACCCTCGTGTACCCCCTCGCTCCCTCCCCCACCAAGCAGCAGCCACTTACCTGCCTGCGGGCCTAGGTAACCATTAACTGACTTTGATTGTAGGAAGCCAGCAGGAAGTTGCCTCACCCAACAACAGTGTGATTCAGTTAACAACTGCAACCAGGACTGCAGAAATTGCCATCACTAAGTGATGTGGTCACGCCTTACTATCACATTGCTTAGTGATGGAAATTCCAGTCCCAACTGCTGTTGTAAGTTGAGGACTACCTTTATATAACTTTGATTTGTTACGTAGGAATTACAAAAAAATATTGTAAATCACACTATAACCTCTATAACTGGAATGTCTTAGATAATTCTTAGAGAATGACATTACTGCAATACTCCTACATTCCTCTAAATTAACAGAAGTTTATTCCTGCTTTAGATTCTAACACTATGTACCATAAATAATATAATTTATTGTGCCTACATACTGCCTCCTTTCACATCATGGAAAAGACAACAGTCTGTTTTTTATTACCTGTCTCTTTTCCATGATCTTTTTAAAACCTCTACTCTGCTTAAAGATTAACTCTTATTACTGCATAATTCTTAATGGGTAACAGTCAACCAGATAAAGTGTTTAAGGTATGATAAGGCTTTTCATTTTGCTGTTAAAACTTACATGGCTATCCTTCTCAAAACTATTATAAATAGTAATGACCTAATGGCCAGGCCTTGTAGGAAAAGACAGCAATTTTTATTTTGTTCACCCGGAGAGGTTCCTTTCCAGGGTTTATCATTTAGAATCATAAGCATTCCTGACTAATAATCAACTTTAATTTAAAAAATAGTCGAAGGACAATCCTAGTCTGTTCACTATGTTTGTTGCTGTTAGATTATCAATTTTCTTTAGCTCATGAAGTTAACAAAAACTGTGCTACAAATGTTATGATTTTAATGAGGGTTCATTATCTTTTTTATTTTAACATTTTAACATTTATTTTTCTAAAAATTTTATACTTACACAATTAACAAAAGAATCTTAAAATATAAGAGACACAAACTAAAAATACAAACTAAGAAAAAAAGAAAAAATCTACCTTATATTTTACATTTATCAATAGTCACTGGTTAACTAATGAATACACACTATAATATGATCAGTTCAAGATATTGTAAAATATCACAAAATTTCTGCTATACATGTTGCTGCATCCTTTGATTAATAGAAAATGTTGCCTTTTCCAAAACAGATAGATCACCATTTCTGACAACCATTCCTTGACAACTGGAATGTCATATTTCCAATTTCTCAGTATTATTCTTTTAGCCCCCCCACCCCATGCATAATACAACCATAGTTCCTGATAAGCAGTCAATTTCCAAAACTTTGATATATAGTTTAACATGAACATCTGAAAAACGAATTAAAATTAAACAAGGGAGATTACCAAAATCTTCTTTTGATTTGATGGATAATTTGGCAATAGTGGACTCATGGAGATATAAAAATGGACTGGCAAAAGATTATACTTTTTACTCAGAGAGACATAAATCCTTTTCAAGAATTGATATGATTTGGGTTTCAAAAGATTTGGTGAATAAAATCTTTAAAGTGGACATATTACCAAAGGCTTTTTCTGATCATAATCCTTTGATAATAAAAAAGAATTTCTAGGTCATATAGATGGAGATTGAATGAATCTATTTTACAAAAAGAAAAGTTTGTGGAAGATTGTAAGAAGAAATTAAAGGATTTTTTTGAAATTAACCTGGACAATGAAAGAGATTTAAAAACTGTGTGGGATACTAGCAAAGCAGTTATAAGGGAACATTCTATCTACCATAATCGTAGTCTTAAGAAAAAATCTCAACAAAAGTTACAAACGGTTTTGGATCAGATCAAGTTGAAAGAAACTGAGCTACAGAAAAAACCATCAGATAATAACATTGTGTATCAACTCAAGTTATTACATCAACAAGTGTCAATGTTGACTGTGAAAGAAATTGAAACAAAATTAAAATATGCTAAACAGAGACTTTTGAGTTTGCTAATAAGCAAGGAAGCTGGCTAGCATATAAATTAAGGAAAGAGAAGAAAATGATATTAAAGATTCAAGAAGGAAATGTGGAGTTATTGGACAATGAAAAGATTTAAAAAGCATTTCACAGTTTTTTTTTTCTAATTTATATAAAAAACAAGAAGTCTCTTTGGAAAAGATAAATGAATATTTGAATGAACAAGATTTACCAAAAATTACACAGTCATAGAAATTAATATTGAATAGTCCCATAACTACCTTTGAAATAGTCAAAGCTATTAAAAAAAAAACAAAATTGGGAAAAGCACCAGGACCTGATGGCTTATCTGCACTATATTATCGATGTTTTGAGGATCAGATTCTTTTACCTTTTAAAAGACTGATGAATTCTATTTTGTTAGGTCCTCCAATGCCAGATTCATGGAAAGAAGCTAATATTGCTCTTATACCAAAGGAAGGACAAGATCCTTCCTTAGTTAAGAACTATAGGTCAATCTCATTGTTGAATAATGATTATAAAATATTTGCATGGGTACTGGTTGAAAGAATGAAAAAAAAAATTACAAGAACGTATCCATCATGACCAATGTGGATTTTTACCAAAAAGACAGTTAAAAGACAATGTTAGAGTAGTTTTGGATATTATAGAATATTTCCAATATCATAATGAATGTCAAGTGGCTCTTATCTTCTTAGATGCAGAAAAAGCCTTTGATAATTTGAACTGGAGCTTTATGTTTAAAGTTTTGGAAATTATGATTTTGGACAACATCTTATCCAGGGAATTAAGACAATTTATACACCACAAAAGGCAAATATTGTAAATGACGAATTAACTGAATCGTGTCATATACAAAAAGGAACAAGTCCTTTGTCACGTTTGCTCTTTATTTTGGTGTTGGAAGTTAGAGACATTAGAAGAGATGAACCAATAAAGGGCTTAAAGATCAAACAAGAGGTTTTTAAACTGAGGACTTTTGCTGATGATTTAGTTTTGATATTACAGGACCCCTTGGATACTGCAGAACATCTGATGAAGAAACTGAAAGAATTTGGATCATTGGCAAGTCTTAAAGTAAATAAACAAAAAAGAAAAATGTTAATTAAAAATATGACCCTGTCCAATCAAGAATTACTGATGGGTAAGACGGGTTTTAAGATTGAAAAAAAGGTTAGATATTTGAGGGTGATCCTGTCAACTAAGAATAGTACATTGTTTCAGAATAATTATGTTAAAATTTGGAATGACGTGAAAAAAGTTTGTTAAGATGGGGAAAACTACAATTGTCTCTCATGGGAAGAATATCTGTGATTAAGATGAATGTTTTGCCTAGGATGTTGTTTCTTTTTCAGACTTTACCAATTTTGTCAACAGATTTACCATTTAAAGAATGGCAGAGAGATATTTTGAAATTCATTTGGCAAGGCAAGAAACCAAGAATTAAATATAAATTGTTACAAGATGCCAAAGAACGAGGAGGTCTGGGTCTGCCTAATCTAAAATTGTATTTTGATGCCTGTTGTTTGTGTTGGATGAAGGAATGGATTATTTTGGAGAACAAGAAATTATTGCAGCTTGAAGGATATGAAATAAGATTCAGGTGGCACACCTGCTTGTGGTATGATAAAGTTAATAAGGATTTTAAAAATCATTTTGTTAGGAGTGCCATACTGAGGATCTGGAACAAATATAAGCTAAGATTGTCTCTTGATATACCATTATGGTTGTCACCTCAAGAAGCATTTGTTAGAAGAGAAAATGTGGGAGGAATAAGTTGGTTAAAGTATAAAGATTTGTTAAATTTTGAAGAAGGTGAACCAAAACTCAAAGCGAGGGAAATGTTAGAGTTGGAAGGTTTTATGTCATTGGTTCACCTATGTGAAATTATCAGAATGTTTTAAAGTGGATAAAAAGAATTATAAATTTCTTAATGAAATAACCCAGTTTGAAATGGAACTTTGTATAAATGATAAACATGTTATTAATGAAATCTATAAAATGTTGTTACAGATTAATTTAGAAGATGAACAGGTTAAAGAATGTATGATTATCTTAAAAGATAATTTTTACAAGATGATGTATTGTTGGTATTTAACTCCTGATAAGCTGTCAAAAATGTATAGTGGTGTAACTAACGTCTGTTGGAAATGTTTACAGGGTGAAGGAAACTTTTATCATCTCTGGCGGACTTGTGAAAAGGCTAAAAAGTTTTGGGATCAGATGTGTACTATTATTCAAAAGGTTCTTAAAGTGAACATACAAAAAAAAGCAGAACTGTTTCTTGGGTGTGATGGAGGAGTTAGAGACACAATATGGAATTTTGCTTTTATATATGATTACAGCTGCAAGACTTTTATATGCACAACAATGGAAAGATCCACAAATACCTACAGTTGAAGATTGGATTATTAAATTAATGGATTTGGCTCAACTGGCTAAATTAACAGCACTAATAAGACAATATTCTGTTTCTGGATTTATATCTACTTGGCAACCACTTTTAGAATACTTGCTTGAGTTGGAAAAAAAATGAAGTTTTGATCTTGGGTTTTAGTGATTAAATGGTTTGTTTTAATAGAAATAATGTTACTATGGTTTAATTAATGGTAAGAGATTATATTTGTAAATATATATCTATACCTATATATCTCTATCTCTCTATATCTCTGTATCTATATCTACAGATATATCTATATCTGTATTGGAGAAAGTCAGAAGTCACTTTCCATTTCTGTTTTCTATCTATCTGCACTTTTATAGTTTTTTTCTTTTTTTCTTTAGTTCTAGTATCTATCTTTACTATATTTTCTATTTTGTATTTTAACTATCCTTTGAAAAATAATAAAGTTCTTTTTTTTAAAAAGGTATATAGTTTAACATTACATTAACCTCTTTAACATTTAAAGATTTCCCCATAAATCTGCTTATATACATTAAATATACACTATCCCCAAAAGGATTCATTATAAATGAATCAAATCAAATCAAATCAAATCAATCTAAAATTAGATTCTTACTTACCAATGTTTCTTACAGAAGCCACAGAAAGGACAGGATCTGTTGTACTAAGAATTATGCCAAACAACATGCTATCATCCCAAGACCATTTATATTTATTAACTTTAAAAATTAACCATCCAAGGAAAGCACAATTCATCAAAAATCCAGGAACTGCCAGAATTACCACCTGTAAAAAACAATGTGTCCATATATTCTTGGAATTCAAATAGCTATAATTCATTTATGTTATCTCAAAATCATTTGCTAAATGCAATGCCATTAAATTATGATAACAAATACAGAGGTTGTAAATATATGATTTAATTTAATTTTCTCATATTAACTGAAATGTAATCTGCATACAGGTAGTCCTCACTTAATGACCATTTATCAGCGACCGTTCAAAGTTACAACAGCACTAAATGAATGGTAGTTACATCTGGTCCTTGAAGTTACAGCTGTTGCAGAACCCCTGCAGTCACGTGAACAAAATTCAGACACTTGGCAGCCTGCCCACATTTACGACCACAGCATGTGCTTCAACTCCCCCCACCCACTTATCTCCCCTGTCATCTCTGCCCTTTTGGCCTCACTGCACTCCACCACTGCCTACCCCTGCCACCCCCCGCCATCTTCTTCACACTGCTGCCAAGGCACACCTAGCCAAGGCAGCTGCTGGCCCTTCACAAGGCTGGTGAGGGGAGTTGAAACAGAGGTGAGCATGGCAGGGCAGGAGAAATGTGAGGTCCTCACCTAATGACGATGTGGTTCTTGCCTAAATGACCGCAACCAGGACTATCAGAAATGCCATCACTAAGCAGTGCAGTCACGTGATGTTTCACCTAACAACTGCTTTGCTTAGCAATGGAAATTCTGGTCCCAATTAGGCTAGTTAAATAAGGACTACCTGTACTTACAGCAATGAGTGATACATTTAGAAGTTATAAACCCAGAATATTCACATTTCACACACTTCCTGTTTATATTTGATTCAACAGATCACCAGAATGTATGAAACAGTTATATATATTTAGTTCATCACAGCTGCATGTATGGAATATGATCACTGAAAGGATAACATTTGGAACAACACCAACAGCAGTGTACTGTGGAGAAGAATTAAGATTAGCATAATGCATCTGATAGAAAAAGAAATCATGGATCTTCAGATATAAGTTCAATTAACTCTTTCTCCAACATAATTAGCTAGAACAGGCTGGACGATCTCAAACCGGCTGGTTAATCTCAAATAACAGGACAGTCTGTACTGCTCCTATTGGAATCTGCAATGAGTTCATGGATAATATTTCCAAGACTGGTATGAAAGGAGAGAAAAAAATACTAAACTGGAAATATGATCCTCAGATTATTTTTATCTTCATCCCAAAATCTGCTTCAATAACAGTGGAAGGATCTCCATCAGCCTATTTTTTTTCTTATATGCATCTGGTGTTTGAATATGCAACTTTGAAACCAATTTGGTAAGGAGCTTTACAGTTAACTTAGATCCAATGTTATTAATTTAGCCAATGTGTTACATCCATCAGCCTGTTCTTAGCAGACCATCTCAAAGTTGCAGAGCCATCAACATCAATCAAGCCAGTTTCTGAAAAGAAACTGCTAACTATCCACTAAAGTAGGCCTGTGCAACACACCACCCATGGTCTGCATGCAGCCCACCAAGCAGCCTTGTCTGGCCTGCTGGTATTTTTTTAAAAGCCAATAAATTTATCAGTGCCTCAAAAGACATGCTACTGAGCACCCCAAGCCTCACTGCTGCCACCAGCTCCAGCACTGCCGCTGCTCTGCTAGCCAACAAACAGGTATTCCTTTGCAGCCTGCAATGATTTTTAATTATCAATGTGGCCCTTTCACCTCTACTAGTTACACAGGCCTGCTCTAAAGGAACCACACTGCTCAAACCAGGGAGTACCAACTCCACTATTACAATGATTATGGACAAAGCTGGAATTAAATAGAAGATAAATATCTAAGGTACCGTAGAGCTAATATTTTTGGATTTGTCTCTGAAGAACTTTCTTGCAGAAGCTATCATATTGCCAAGGTATTATTTCCTTTTCTACTATCCTGTTTGGAATGTGACTTGTTGGAGACAGAGTCCAGTACTCACAACAAAGTAAGCAAATATGCAAGGTTCATACACAAGATTCAAACTGTTAGATAAACCACATAAAGAATCAAAATCCAAAAGCAAGGTTAGTCTAAAGGCTGAAATTGACAAGTCACTCAGCAGCCATCACAGGCCTAACCATACCAAAACACCCAAATTCACTTAACCCTCCCTCCTATTAAGCCACTCCCCAAACCCAATCCTCAGACTGGTCTTTATTCTAGCCTCTGAACCCAAGAATAACAATCCATTCTTCCTATCACTCCTTCAGCTTCTCTTTCTCCCCAACAACCTTGTATAAACCAATCTTCAGAACAAAACTAGTTCTCACCAGTAACATCTATCCAGAGCAGCCTCTTAATCAACAGCCAACCCTAAACAGTTCACATTGCATTGTTACAACTTTTTCAAGTTGTAACAATGCCAAATGGCAAGTTGTTCTGGCAGATATGCCCAGTCCCAGCTGTTTCAAGGCTCAGATCAATGGAATAAAACTATGTAAAAGATCCAACCCCATTTCCACAGCCTACAGTGTTCTGCTGTAGCATAATACTGCCTGGAGCAGCAGACCAACCTTGGTCAGTCTTCTCAGATCTCTTCCTACATTCCCCTCCTCCAGCACCAGCACTTGTCAGTCTCTCTTGATAAGGCTCCATGTACCACAGCCTGATTCAGCTGCATCTCCTATCCCATGCACTTGGTATGCTTTTGTCTCAATAAGACTAATACTATGCCTCATGCTGCAGCCTCACTGTGTTCAATCTCTACTTTCCCTATATGACATTTTAAAAGTCCCTGCTTTTGCTCTTGCTTTCTTCTACACTGTCTTAGTAATTCTTTATTAAGTAAAATGTATTATCATTATAGTGTATTATTAACTATAAGTGTATTATCATATACTTTATGATACAGCAAAGACCCATAACTTCCAAACCCACCTGATAACATCTCAACTGTAATCCCAACTCACTTTCACTTATCTTCACTAATTTTTAGTAGCTGTCACCAAGTAATTCAACCACGTTCGCTTTATTCATATGGTCCCGGAAATTTAAACTCAGAGAAAAAGGCTATTCCCTGACCATGATTCTGTCAATCTCAAGATTGGCTTCCTCTTGCTTGCTTGCTTGCTTGCTTGCAAGATGGCACTGAGGAAAAGATCCTTGAAGCAGATACTTTGGAGAAAAAAATCAGCTACCGTATGGGGAAGTTGATTATCTATGTAGGGAACCTCTGAGGGTTGAGTTTCCTGTTCACCAGTTAGCTCCTCCTGATGAAGGTGAGTGAAATACTCTGTAGCACAGCTTTTGGTTTATTCTTCTGCGGCTGAGTAGCTGAAGAGAATAACCTCCCCAGAGGATGAGGGTTGGAGAGGAAAATCGAAGGCTCACCTTATTTGTGCAGTTGCTCTTTTGAACTGGAACCACAAGGTGGCACTAATGTCAAAGGAGTAAAAGTCAATTCCCACTTTTTTTATTCCCAAAATGATGGGAACTAGTTTACATTTTATTTTATCTTCAAGATCTGACAGCATAATCTCTGGATCTGAGCTAATAGAGACACATGGGCACTGAAATAAGGAAGTTCAGCCAGGAATACTTCCAGATCCAAATGTAGAACTCTAGGTAAAGTAATGTCCCAACTATCACATAAAATCAACTTAATCCAGTCTTTTAAAACTCTGCCCCAAACATTATATACATTTGAGGTATTAAAATATGCTGATTACTGCTACATCTGCCACATAATCACTTCACACCTTTGTATGATCAAAAACTGGTATGAAACATGGGATGGCTAATATATAATATTAAAAAATCAATACAATGGCTAACAGTAGGCATAGGTTAAGGTCACTAGCAACCAAAACAAGAAGGCATAATAATTTGAAGCAAGACAGTATGGACAATATCTAGCGGAATGTGGTAGAAACTGCACAGCAGCAGTCATCACTGATACGGGTTGCTTCAGTGGAAGAAAATCAGTCCCCCACTGTTACAGATTCAATACTACAACTAAATATCTGCCATGGTTCCCAGAATAACAATAGGGATTTGACAATCAAGATAAGCATTAACTATTAGAGATCATTTCCCCAGAGATCATGGGAAAGATCTCTGATCTGGCTTTTTATATCATCAAAAGCAGACTCCAATGGTAGTTCAGTGGAAAAGGCAGGCAACAGAGCCAATAGGCTGTCAGAAGGCACCATCAGAACTAGGCCATGAATCCTCACAGGAGCTATTATAAGAGGCATTGGCTTAACAAAAGGAAATATGCAAGAACCTTTTTTTTATTTTGTCACAAGGGTCTTATCTGCCAACTATACCTGACAGATTCAGACCAAAGTGATAATCTCAATGGTTGCCTGATACTGCTTCTACTGCTTGGCTTAGATCTGCTAGCATTTGAAGGAGAACCTTGCCAGCTGGTCTTGGAGGCCTCAGCTACTCAACATGCAAATGGTTCTAATTCCATTTTACATCAGTAAGGGAGTAAGGGAATCAGCAACTGTTACTGAATGACCAGACACCATGCACTTTGAATGCAGATAAGGAGGAGCCTCAAATAGTTCAGCCTTCCAAATAATTCAGCAAGTTCTCTAATACTCCTCATTGTCCATTATCTGGTAGAATGTTGTAAGTTGACAATACATTATGCCTTTTAAAATTACATTTCTAAATATGATACTTTACCAGAAATATGGCTTTAGCCTATTTTATGTCTAAATCTTTTTTACAGCTTTAAATACTGAGAATGGTAGATTGTGTACGGGACTTAAGTCTGTTTATCTCTGTAATATTACAAGCTGAAATACGTGAACTCTGGAGCAATATGCAATGACAGCATTATTCAAATGTAGATGTACCACCTTGGTGTTAATTAATATTTACATACCTGTTACTCATGTCTATACCCAGAAAGATATCTGGCAAAAGTCAATTTGTTGAATTTGTTGCAGCCTTTACATTCTAGCACATATATATTCATGGCAGGGGATTTTAACTAAGAATTGATGCAAACAACTATCTGCTGTGTATGAAATTTCATGTTTAGCCCCTTGATATGAGAGAAACCTCCCCTTCCCCTCTTCTTATCCAACAGTCTTATCCATTAATCAAAAAATCCAGTTTGTAACCCTAGGAATTATGCCTAATGAAAAATTTTGATGAATTAGATTTTTGGCTCTTAAAAGTTACAGTGACTAATCATTATTCAACAGACTTTACCAACTGGGCTGGGGAGAGGCATTCATTGACCCATTATATTGCTGTATCTAGGAATTAAATCCCACATTTGATTAAGTTTTTAACTGTTAGTCATATGGATAGCAATTTTCTGCCACCTTTCCTGCAGTTAAGAACATTTGATAATTTATTTTTGGATCCAAACTATAGCTCTCTAATGGCTTCTGATCTATACCCTATTCCCACCAAATGGTTACTTCAGTAGGGTAAGTTGGCCTCTAGAATTTTAAATTCTGAAGAAGCACTTTGGCTTTATTCAGTAATTACTGATGAGGGTGCAGAAAGCTTCATTTTAAGGAATTTACCAACCTCCTGCAGCTCTTGCAACTAATGCTTTGTACAAGTGTTTCAACCACAGTTATTTATTTATTTGTTTGTTTGTTTGTTTGTTTTATTTATCAAACTTCATCACTGCCCATCTCCCTCCCAAGGAGGGACTCTGGGCGGTTTACAATAAAATAGAATTAAAACCAGAAGTTATAAATACAACAAATACAATAAAAGTAAGAATGTGATGGAATCTAGATGGACAAGAGGTCTTTATCAGACAGTGAGTATAGTGGGTCCATCAAAAATCACTCTAGGGCACTAGCCATCCCCAGATGTGGTTATTCCCCCTCCTGTTCCAAGCCTGCTGGCAAAACCAGGTCTTTAATCTTTTACAAAAGTCCAGGAGCAAGGGGGCCTGTCTCACCTCTGGGGGAAGGATGTTCCAAAGGGCGGGAGCTACTGCAGAGAAGGCACGCTTCCAAGACCCCGCTAAATGGAATTCTTTTACGGATGGGGTCCATAACATGCCCTCCCTGCATGATCAGGGGGGGCAAGTTGATGTAATAGGGATGAGACAGTCCCTCAGATATCCTGGTCCCATGCCATGTAGGGCTTTAAAGGTAATAACCAACACCTTGAATTGGACCCGGAAGCAGACTGGAACCCAGTGCAGCTCATGCAACAAAGGTGTTACATGTGCAAACCTTGGAACACCCAAGATTGCCCGCACGGCTGCATTCTGGACCAGTTGTAGCTTCTGGATATTCTTCAAGGGTAGCCCCATGTAGACCGTGTTACAGTAGTCTATATGGGAGATGACCAGGGCATTAGTGACTGTTCGAAGGGCCTCTCGGTCCAGGAAAGGGCGCAACTGGTGCACAACCCAAAGTTGTGCAAAGGCCCTCTTGGCCACACCTGCCACCTGCTCCTTGAGCAGGAACCGTGAATCCAGGAGGACCCCCAGATTCTGCACCAGGTCTGTCTGGGGCAGTGCAAGCCCATCCAGCATTAAGGATGACAATTTCCCAGAACCCGAGGTGCCATTAATCCACAGCTACTCCATCTTACCAGGGTTCAGCTGAAGCCTGTTGTTCCCCATCCAGATCCCCACAGCCCCCGGGCACCTGGAGAGGGTAGTCATGGCATCACTTACTTCACCCGGGATGGCAATGTATAATTGAGTATCATACCTCATCCCATGGTGACGGATGATCTTGCCCAGCGGTTTCATGTAGATGTTAAAAAGGAGTGGAGAGAGTACTGAGCCTTGCGGCACCCCACAATGAAGTGGCCACGGGATAGATCTCTCGCTCCCTATCAACACCGATTGGGACCAGCCCTGGAGGAAAGAGGTCAACCAACGCAGAACTACGCCACCCACCCCAAACTCCCAGAGGCAACCCAAAAGGATACCATGGCTGATGGTATTGAAAGCCACTGAGAGGTCAAGAAGAGCCAGGATGGATAAGGAATCAACTTCAAAACCATGTTTGGATTTAGATTGTTGTTTTTTCTAGGAAAAGCCAGATTTAATCTCAGCTCAGGATCTAATATTAGAGAAAACACAATATAAACAACTGATGTGGAATAAAAAGGTGGTTACTAGAGTTACTTGGTAACAGTAACAGTTGATATCAGCAACCCATTTAAAGAAATCATCTATATTTCGACAATAGTTATTCCATCTGAACTTAAACTTGGAAAATCTCCAGGCAATGCCTTTTTGATAACAGATATCATCAGATAATCTGAAGGATTAATAATGGCTAAATTATTATATAATTGGTGTACTTAGTGGCTGTATTTGCTCTTTTCTCTTTCCAGATTAGTTCCATTAACATTAGCAAATAATTTTACTACTAAATTGAAAGAATCCATTCAGCAAAAGTTGAATAATTATGGGTTCTCACAATGTTTCACTGGTTTTAATCAGGCTAAAGCAATTCTCAGACAGAGAATCCTAGACAAAGAGGGGAAGGAAGCCCCTTCCAACTTGTCAAGAGGAATATTTGTAAGTAATCAGTCCATTACCTCCTGCATATAGCTAGAGACTTAATCATATAGAAGTCTCAGAATACAATATAAACTATTTATATCGATACTAGCTCATTTTAGTTTGTTATCACAAGCAGGATCAGAAGGCACGTTTGTTTTTTTTTAAAATCCATTATGAAGACTGTTGCTATAGCTATGTGGGATGGGACAGCTGAGAATGTGGCTCATTTTCTTCTATCATGTGTAATAATATTTGAGAACAGTTTATCTCACCTCTCATAGTTTCTTTCCCAAGCATTCAGGTTTATTTTATCTTCAGTACCTGTTATTAGAGTGATTCAGTTTCTTTAAATATTTTTAAATTCTGTTACATTGCTTGTAGAACTCACACATAGCAATTTTTTATTTATATATTAATTGAATTTATATAATCACCCATCTCAGTACATGACTCTGGGTGGCTCACAAGATAAGTACTAGTGTTACTTGCTAATTGATTTTTTTTCTTATAGCAAATCTGATTAATTTTGTGATTTGCTAAATGTATATAAACTGGCCAGTTGCCTTTTTATATTCTATGTTTTTATTAGTTATCTTAGCTTTTTAGACTTCACTTTTCCATTGGAATTGAGCAGCTATAACGAATTTGAGTTAATAAAAATAATCGTTTAAAAATATTATTGCATTTACATAATCTTCATATTAACTGTGGTCTTGTTTTATCTGTTTTGTTTTTATAATGTTTTGTTTAGTCATATTTTACAACTAAGATTGTCCTTAGTGAATTGGCTGTAAATTGTATTTTATATTGTTTTTGCTGGTCTATGACTGTAATAAAACAGCTATCATCTATCCATCCAACTAACATAGGAGAAGGAACAGCTGCTTGTCCTGGCTAATGTGAGACTTTATCCAGACCAATACTCAAACAAAAGCTCCTCCATCCACCAGTCAAGGCTGTGATAAAATACTTTTATTGCAGATATTAGAAAAGCCCTTAATAATCAAGAAAAACAGCTATTACAAACTCTAGAACAGTCCCAAGATTCAAGTCTTTCTTCTCTCCTGCCTTCTATCATAATTAAGAGCATTCGTTTCTCAGAGTGAGAAGCAGTTGGCACCTGTGCACTTTACTCTAACAGACAAATCAGGACCCATACCACAGAATTAGGCAGGACTGGAACTGAGCAGTGACTGCTTCCTTCTTAATGAAGGTTAAAATCTGGATCTTGTGTACCGAACAATGAAAGACTAATCCACTATAACAGGGGTTTACAATTTTTCAGAACCCTTGATTAAAAGGCCAAGCTCTAATGATAGAAAGTTGGCTGAGTTCAAATGAACATTTTTTTTTGCCCCTAGTCTCTCACAGAACCCCATCAAGTTCTCACAGAACCCTAAGGTTTCACAGAAATCCCTGCCCTACAGGATGGCCTCCTCCATTATTGCCAAATGATCAATTCAGGAATAGGTCGCTACTTCCTTAGACTAATTATTCCTTATTCCTGAGAACATTTGTGCTTGGGATGCAAATGGCTTAACTAAATGTGCACATTCAAATATCTATGTAATTTGGGTTCATTAGAACTTCATCCTCTCCCTTGAACAGCCCTGTGTTCTGGGGTAGTATGACATAGGATCTGATTTTACCATATGTGAGGTTTAGAGCACGTTCCATTATTTATTCATATCCTCTGATGAGGATTCCTCTGTAGAGACATGACATCATGTTGTCTGGTAAAAGTTAGATAGTATTTGCAAGGATCAATCAGTTTTCTCTCAACAAAATACGAATGGTTATCCATCAGCAGCAATTTACTGTCATAAGAACGTTTACAGAAAATAACACATTTTGAGCCATAGGTTTCAAAGAATCCTCTTCTTTGAAATCACTCTTGTTCACAGAGATAGAGAAAAGACCAAGAACAGATAAAAGCACAAATATAAACAGGTAGTCCTTGCTTAATGACCACTCATTCAGCGACTGTTCAAAGTTATGATAGCGCTGAAAAATGAACCTTATGGCTGGTCCTCAAAGTTGCAGCTGCCACAGCATCCCTGTGGTCATGTGATCACAATTCGGGCACTTGGCAACTGGCTCATATTTATAATAGTCACAACATGCTGCGGACACCTGATCACAATTTGCGACCTTCACAGCTGGCTTCTGACAAGCAAAGTCAACGGGGAAGCCAGCAGGAGGTCACAAATGGCTATCACATGATGTTGTGCCTGTCGACCGCATGGTATTCGCTTAACAACAGCAGCTGGAAATGACGTCCTAAGTTGGCATAGTCATGTGACTTCACACTTAACAACCGTGCCACTTAGCAATATAGTTGCCGATCCCTATTGTGGTTGGTAAGTGAGGACTACCTGTAATCTAAAAGGCTGAAAAAGACAGAATGATAAGAGGATTTTTTTTCCTGATGCTCTAGCTGTGGCTATTGAAAAAGAACCAAACAGGGAAGTAAAAATCCAGCATACCTTTCAATGCACATTGATAGGATGGCAATGAAAAATCCACCAAAGCTCTAGCTTATAAAAGGTTCACAAACTAGGCACAAAATCCTTATGAGTGACAGCAGAGTCTATTATTAAGAAGCGCTATTAATAAATTTGATTTCTTTATTGTACAATTGTACTTCTTCCTTCCTCCAAGAAGCTTCTCCCAAATTAGCCAAATGGTTAATAACCTGAACAAGGTCATCTGCTGTTCAAAGCACCAGTGAGAATGGTAAACGCATTAAGAGAAAGTCATTACTTACACATACTCTAATATAGTACCCTGAATTCCACTGACCAAAATATAGGGGGAGCAGAATGAAAAAAGCATGAAGGATTACAATGAAACAAATTACACTGGAATGATTTATTAGTAGGAATATTACCAAAGAACACCAACTGATCTCCTTTTAGGCCCCCAAACTCTCATGTTATATCTCAGCATTGTAATGTTCACAATATTTGTGAACAAAAACTAATAAAAAGGGCAAACCACTTTGGACATTTTGCTGACACCAGGACTGAAATGTTAATGATTTATGGATTTGCATATGGATAAGGGATGAGTTATGGGAAGAAGAGATACTTGCATGTAACCTTATAGGGGGTGAAGAATCATTAAGTTTGTACTTGTGATGAAGATCAGAAGTCTATTCTTTAAATACTTCTTTTATCTTTTCCGCTTTTTTCCTTTTTGCTTGCACTTTCTATTTTTCTTTTCCTTTTCCTTTCCCTTTTTCTTTTTGCCCGGTAAAGAAAATGAGCATTCCAGGATAAGGAAGCATGGAACTGCACTCCAAGGTATTTATAGGTGCACACCTGTTCAATTGGAGTCCCATTTTTTTTGCCATTTGTGAATCTTATGATGATGTCAGGCAAAAACTAAGACTTTAGTTTTCTCATAATTTATTGAAAGATTTTGATCTGTGCAAAATAAAGCTAGTGCCCTAAGTGCTTTTTGTTGAGGTTTTCCTACTAACGATTAAGACTGTTATTGTACCTAATCATTTTGGCCAGGTGAAGAGGTTGTATTTGATTGACTCCTTTCACGTGCTTGATGCAAATCGCCTGGGAGGAGGAACCTGCCCGGACTTGTTTCTTACTTCCTCTCTTTTTCTCTGTGCTGGCATGTAGCAAGCCAGGAGAGCTAAGTCCTTTAAATATGTTTTGCTTTTGTTTTGCTTTCTGTAAATAAATTATTTTTATAGATATGCCTGGTGTGTGTGACTTTTCTGATCTCTCCTGGGCTAAAGGCTTTCCCAGCATTCTGCCAACAGGTTATGGGCCCAGTGAGCAGCCCAGTAAAACCCAGAGAGAAAAGAGAGATCAGCTCCACACCTCATGCACAATTTAAAGGCAGGTAGCAAAGACCTGTGAAGATTTTCTTTGGAGCCACCTGGAGATTTTCCAGCAACTGCCGGTCTACAGGACAAAGAAGCCAGCTGAGGTGACTTGCAAAAGAAGGAAGAAGCCATGGCTACCTCCCAGCCCTCAGCGATGCCTCTGGAGTGCCTATCAGAGACCAACTATTTGAATTGGGCCCTGAAGATGGAGATGTATCTTCGCAGAGAGAATCTTTGGCTGCCAATTGGTGAGCAAAACCCCCAAAATCCCAGTGCTGAATGGCTGAGACAGGATGAGCGGGCTAGAGCCACCATTATCTTGGGAGTTGAGGACAATCAGCTAGTCCACGTGCGAGGCATGCAGTCTGCAAAGCAACTTTGGGACACTTTGAGAGACTTATATGTAAAGGCAACAGCAGGGAGTAAAGTTACTCTGACGAAAAAGCTGTACAGAGCCTACCTTGCAGAAGGAGATAGCCTTCCTGAGCACCTGCATTATATTCAGCAGCTGTTTGTTGAGTTGCAGGAGAGAGGAATGGAATTTACACCTCTCACAAAATCATATATCCTCCTGTTCTCACTGAATGCAATGTGGGACACACTGATCTGTAGCCTGGAGGCTATGCCTGAAACAGACCTCACCCCATCGTATGTTACACAGCGCTTACTCGCTGAATGGGAGAAGAGAGAGGAAAGATCCCCCCCCCCATCTCTTCTGGAAAGCTGCAATACCAGAAAATGAGGGAAAAGAAGGGAAAGGAACCTGAGGCCACAGCGCTAGCCAGCCAGCGATGCTTCACTTGTGGTTCAGCTGGACATTTGCAAAGAGACTGTGCCATGAGACCCAAGAGTAGAAAGACAGAGAAGAAGAACACAAGGGCAACACAGAAGAAGGCTCTTCAGACAACCCAGATTGCACAGGTTGCTGAGAAGGGTAATTCTGATGTATGGGTGTTAGATTCTGGGGCCAGTTGTCATTTATGTAATTGTAAAAGCTCTTTTGTGTCACTGTCTAAAACTGAAAGACAAAGTGTATCTTTGGCTGATGGGTCTGTGACCAAAATTATGGGACAAGGTGACTTGTATTTATCCTGCTTGGGAGAAACTGTAAAAAGTGTGTTGTATGTGCCAAATTTACAATCAAACCTTTTATCTGTGGCACAATTGGCTGCAACAGGGTATATCATAACATTTAAGAAAAATGGTTGTGAGATACGTAAAAATGGGAAATTGTGTGCTACTGGTATGTTAAAAGACTCCTTGTACATTGTGCAAAATGCAAGGAAGCCAGGCTGCAAGGCTGCAGTTGGCAACACACCATATCATGACCAATGTGTACACCTGATGCACAGGAGATTTGGTCATGCTAATTTCAAGTATATAGCACAAATGCCACAGCTGTGTGCTGACCTAAAGATAAAACCCTGTGATAAATACTTAGACTGTGTAGTTTGCAAAGAATGCAAAACACTAAAAGCTCCTGTGAGTAAGCACAGTGACAGAGTTACAACTAGACCTTTGGAAATTATACACTCTGACATTATTGGTCCTTTTGCTCCAAGTCTTGGACAAGCAAGGTATGCAATGACCATAATTGATGATTTCTCAAGATACACATTTATCTACATCTTAAAACATAAAGGTGAGGCATTTGAGAAATTTAAAAGTTTTGTGACATGGGCAAATGGAAAATTCCCTAGGCCTGTATCTGCACTCCAATGTGATAGAGGAGGAGAATACCTTTCTCACAAATTCAGAAGGTTCCTAGTGGAAAAAGGGATAGAACAAATTCTTTCTAACCCTTACACCCCTCAGCAAAATGGTGTTGCTGAAAGAAAGGGCAGAACCTTGCAAAATGCGATGGAATGCATGATTAAAGATTCACAATTATCTTTTAAGTACTGGGGAGAGGCCATATCTACTGCCACTTATGTACAAAACAGATTGTATAACTCTGTGATTCAGGACACTCCATTCCATTTGTTTTATGGTGTGAAACCAAAGGTAAACCATCTTAGAGTGTTTGGTAGCACTGCATGGGTTCACATTCCAAAACAGCAGAGAAGGAAAGGAGGCCCCACAACAAAGAAAGCCATCTTTGTTGGCTATGAACAAAGCCAGAGGAGCTACAGGTTCATAATGGGAGAGAAATTAATAATTAGCAAAAGCGCTTCTTTTGCTGAACAAAACTGGGGGAGATTAAATTCTAGCTCTCCAGTTGAACTGACCACCACAAGAGAACAGCAAGGACTTGCTGATGGTGATCTTTTGCCTGATGAGGACATTAAACAAGAAAAGCAAACTGAAGATCTGTCTGATGAGATAGATGCTTCTCAGGAAAGTGATAGGAGTCAAAATTTAAGCCCTGTATTACCTCGCAGATCTCAGAGGAGTAATAAAGGCGTTCCTCCATCACGTTTTCAGGCTGAAACAGTAAAGGCTTTTCACATATTCACAGAACCTGAGTCTTTAGAACAAGTGAATGCTTTACCACCTGAGATTGCACAAAATTGGCATTCTGCCATGCAACAGGAATTAGCATCCTTGAAAGAAAGTAAAACATGGAAACAGGTAAATCTACCTCCCAATGAATGCTGTCTGGTTGTAGGTGGGTTTTCAAACTGAAAAGGGATGCTGATGGCAAAATCCAAAAATATAAAGCAAGGTTGGTTGCAAAAGGGTTCACTCAAAGGAAAGATTTAGACTTTGACAAGACTTTTGCACCAGTTACTAAAGGTGAATCAATTAGATTACTGTTAAAAGTTGCTGCACTAAAAGGAATGCCAGTTAACCACTATGACATTCAGACTGCATTTCTCTATGGTGATTTAGACCACAAATTATACATGCAGCAACCCCCTGGCTATGAAAAAGGGGAGAATCTAGTCTGTGAACTACAGAAGTCAATCTTTGGGTTAAAACAAGCTGCTAGATCCTGGAACCAAAAAATAGATGAAAAACTGCAGAATTTTGGTTTTGAAAAAGGAAAAGCAGATCCCTGTGTATATATGAAGAAGGACAAACAAGGCTGTATGTATCTGTGCATTTATGTTGATGATTTGCTGCTGTTCACATCAACAGAAAAACAAAGGCTTGATTTTGAAGCCTGCAAGAAAAGTCATTTCACATTAAAAAGCCTTGGAATTATAACAACCTAGGTTTGGAAAAACACAGGAAGAAGAATGGTAGCTTTGTTAAACCAAAGGGGAGATAATGGTAAAGTAATGTGAATGGAAAGACATATAAAGTTGTCAGAGAAGATTGGCTTGCATCTTAATCTATAGTGTAAAAAGGGGAGTGTTGAGGTTTTTCTACTAACGATTAAGACTGCTATTGTACCTAATCATTTTGGCCAGGTGAAGAGGTTGTATTTGATTGACTCCTTTCACGTGCTTGATGCAAATCGCCTGTGGGGAGGAACCTGCCCGGACTTTTTTCTTACTTCCTCTCTTTTTCTCTGTGCCGGCATGTAGCAAGCCAGGAGAGCTAAGTCCTTTAAATATGTTTTGCTTTCTGTAAATAAATTATTTTTTATAGATATGCCTGGTGTGTGTGACTTTTCTGATCTCTCCTGGGCTAAAGGCTTTCCCAGCATTCTGCCAACACTTTTCTCATTCCCACTTGTGAAGTAGACATAATGATTACATCAGCAGCATACAGTAGTGCTGGAATTGCACAATTAGCCAAAATAGGTAGATGCGAGAGACTAGGCTTAAGCTGCCATTACCTAAAGATGGGCAGACACGTAGGCAGAGAGGACAAAAGCCAGGAAACTTGTCTAAAAGATCCCTTCAGGGAGGTAGGTAAGAAGGAAGCAGGTCATTAAGGAAACAAAGGAAAAATGTCACCTGAACCAGACAAAGGAAGTTGGGCCTGAGCACATGGAGAAACCGCCCCCTCCATCCCAACTACAGCTACTGAACTTGTGAATCAACAAAGCAAGGACTTTTGGGGATAAAAGGGGTCCCGAAGCCCGCCCACTCCTTGAGTCATCTTTGGATCCAGACTTGGCGGCTTCTGTCCCTCTAGCTAGTGCCTGGCAGCTTAGTTGGACATGGGTAAGTGTGGATGATCGTGTGTGTGTGTCTGCGTGTGAGAAAGAGCAATGTATCTTGCAACCAGTAAAGTTTTGCTGTTACTTTAAATTCACTGGATCTCCATATATCACAAAGAACCTGTTGTGCCTCAGTGTTTGGTTGATATTTGTGTGTGTCCCTAATTACTTCCTGGCTGTTGACCAGGGCTGTGTGTCTTGTCTGCTCAAGCCGCACCTATCTGGAAAACCCAGGTAGAAAGCAAGGGGTGCTGACAAGATCCGTGTGCCTCAACAGGCTGTGAGTCTGTGAGTGATTGACCATAAGCCAAACCTGGGAGCTTGTGTGTGTAACAGATGATGGGCTGGAACAGCAAGCGCTTGAATTATTGGATTTACTGTAGATACAAATTGAAAAGTAATGGAGCTAATATGCAACCTTGCCTTACACCTCTATAGGTTGGGACTGCTTTAGATAGATGTCCCCAGAGGGTGCATCTAATTTTCAGGGTGGTGTTTGAATAAAGCGACTGAATAAGAGCTAGCAGCTTTTTATCAATCGTGGAATGTCTCAGACTATCCCACAATCTCTCCCTTGGTATTAGTTCAAAAGCTGACTTAAAATCAACAAAGGTTGCAAAAAGGGAACCACGAGGGGGGGTAGAATATTTTTCTGCCAAATGGTGAAGAACCAAACAATGATCTAGTGTTGAACATTCCTCTCTAAATCTGGCCTGTTCTTCAGCAATAATATTTTCATTTTGTACCCAATCCACTAACTTTGGATATAAAAATCTGGCATAAAGTTTATTTATTGTGTTTAATAAACTGATAGGCCTATAATTTGTAGGGTCAAGTCTATTTCCTTTACTTTTGTACATTGGTACAACAATGGCCTGATTCCAGTCAGATGGAATTGTCCTGTGTTAATATGTGTAAATAGGGTGGCCAAAACTGGGGCCCACCAGTCTTTATTTTCCCTTATTAATTCTGGGGGGATAAAATCACCTCCAGATGCTTTACCTGGTTTTAGTTGGACAATAAGATCTTTAACCTCAGCTATGGATACTGGCAGCCAATCCGGGAGGTCATTGCAAAAGACTAGTTGGGTGTCAGCCAGAGAAATGTGCTGAAGACCAGAAGAGGAGGAGGTGCCATATGAATGTGTGTCTACTAGTGCAGAAAGTATTGGTGGAGCTGAAGATTACTGTCTAGAAGAAAAGCTGAAAGATTTTGCCAGAGAGGAAAAAAAAACACCTGCCTGAAGTGGTGTCTTGCACTAAATTTCTATCAAATCCTAAAAACCCAATAGCAACTTCACAAAGATTGCAATCTCCTTTTCTCAAAGACAAGAGACAATAATCTTCATCTTGGAATTCTGAACTCCAGAGACGGAACTCAATGTAGATTTTCTGCTGACCGAACTGCTTCAGTCAGAAAGATGGGAAAAGATTAGTTTCCTTTCCCCCAAACCACTGTATTTACACTTCAAAATCTGATCTATAGGGTTGGGAGATTCTACTAAGAAAATATTTAGGAGGCATAGAAGATGGCTCCTATCGTTTGAGCAGAATGCCATTTTTGAAATTTTGTATTTCAACTTACAGAAAGCAGTCTCAGTGGAATATATTCAGCCTGACTTATTCATTTTTGCAACTCCTGAGATTTGGATGCCAGTATCTACACTACATTTCCTCATTCAGTGATTCTGTCAGGAGACATTATCCCTTCAGTCAATAACTCTTGATATTTACCTTATTCCAATCCCATTTATACTGGTAGAAAAGAAATAAATCCAAGCAGCATACCCAAGGGGATACAGAGGTTTCCACTCTGTGTCTACATGAGACTAACAGAATGATGCTAAGGAACTTGATTGAAGCTAGTCTTGAATACTGGTAACAAACTGAAATTTATAAAAACAATTTAAAGCTTTATTGAAAAATCAGTTTTCCATACTGTCAGGATGGAGGCTGAGTCTGAGAAGGGTCAGCTGATCGCAGAAAAAGCAAGAGAAAACCTTGAGCAGGAGGATCCAGAGCCACCGACTGAGACAGACAGGAGGCAGATTCACCACCACCTATCGGTGTGCAAGAAAGGAGGCTGGAAAGGCGGGCTGAGCAGCGAGAGAAGCAATTGGCTCCTGCACAAAAAAGGCAGGAAAGCCGAAGATATAAAGAGCGCCAGAAGCCAGAGCCAGTTGTTGGAGACAACAGTTCTCTTCTCCCTGCCTTGTTCTCGGAACGAGCCGCCTCAGCCGACCTCCTTACCTTGTCTGCCGACTCTGAGCCTCCTGCCTCTGCTGCCTGCCCAGCTGCTGCACCACTGTTTGCCTCAGAAATTTGCCTTGCTACTGAGCTGTACCCTGCCTGAGTCTTGCCTTGCTTCCGAGCCCAGGCTTGCCTCAGAGCCCTGCCTTGTTACCAAGCTCAGCCTTGCCTCAGAGCCTTGCCTTGCCACCAGGTCCAGCCTTGCCTCAAAGTCTTGCCTTGCTACTCGGTGATTCTAGCCTTCCAGTCCAGCCTGTTTTCGCCTTGCCTTGCTGCTCTCTAATTCCAGCCTTCCAGTTCAGCCTTGCTTGTCTTGCCCTGCTGCTGTGCAATTTCCAGCTTCCCAGTCCAGCCCTGGTTCACCTTGCCTGCCACCTTATTGACCTGGGAAATAGCCTATTCCTTATTGCTTTTGAGTTAATGTGTAAATAAAGAACTTTATTGCACCTCTTCTGTGTCTAGTCTAGTTGGCCATGACACATACTAGGCAAGCAAAAATAAGAGACTATGAATGAATAAATGAACAGAAGAGCAATGCATGATACAGAGATAATAACTATTACAACAGTTTGCAACATTCAGCCAACATGCCTCTGCTCATGGAATCACAGGTCTGAACTTTTTTTTACTTTAGGCCTATTTATAACTTTGAACCAGCAAGGGGGGGTAACCATTTGTTGCAATAATCTAGCACCAGGGCTTGACCAAATGAAGAAGTATTTTGCAATACTCTCATGCAAGCATAACAATACAGTTACCACTTGTTCTTAAAACTGCAATGAAAACCATTCCTCAAGAATGTAGGCTAAGACCTAGTGAAAAGCCTGAGTTAAAACATTTCAGATTTTAGAGTCAAAGAATTCTTATGACTTGGCCAGAACCAATCTTTTGCTGGATTCATCCTAACAAAGAGGACTCTTACTTTCTCCCTCCTTTTGATGTATCTTGCTTTTCAGCTTCCACTTCAATTTTTCTCCTTTTCCTCACAAATTTTGAAGCACTACTGGACATCACCCTGGACTCTTGTCTAACCTCTTCTCCTTTCCATATCTTTCACCATTCTGGAAGGAGCCATAACTAACTTGAAATCTGCCTCTTTTTGTAATCAATAATGCTCTTTTTTCCCCCAGAAAAGCTCTGGTCTCATCTCTGTTACTCCTTTTGAAGTACCTTATAAGATATTTCCATCAACCAAATTAGAGGTGTATAATTTGCAGCTCCTTGTTACTGAACTGCCTCATCATCTGTGACTAGAAAGATAAAGGGTCAGAATACCTAATACAGGTGTGCTTCCACAGATATTGTAAATCCCATGAAGGATTTGAGGAAATTTGAAGAAAAGAAATGGCTAATGGTTACTGATTATCATGTTTCTAAAGAAAAAAATGTAAAAAAATAGTGGACTTACCTGCCAAAATGATTTTCGAAATATATATAAATCCATCTCAAATGCAGCTGTAAATATTATAATTGGTGTAAATAAATGTAGGAAAAGTACTGGATTTATTTTTGCAATGTCCTTCACAAAAGGCAACTGACAATAAAAATGAGCAAAAGGTATCATTAACTGAATAAAATGTATATCATAAAACTCTTAAATTCTCCCCCTCCCAAAACAGAATTGCAGGGAGATGAAAAGAAATACTTTGTTGTATCTTTGTTGATATTTTGTTGTACTCTTTAAAATTTGGTGTGAGGGAATGCTGCTACATCCCAGCACTGAGCACAATGTCTTCAGAAAGGCTAGATAACTCTTTGTATACTAATTTCTAATACTATTTGACAAAATAATCTGCACATGGATTCATTAATAGTAACTGTATTATAAATATTTTTAAAGTGTAGAACCTGTAGGACAAGGTTTACTGATGAGGAATATGCCTCGACTGAGTATGGAACTGGGCTCAAGAAACTACACTGTTTTTAATTCCAAAACAAAAGTCTTTTCCAATCCTAAAGCTAAAATATCAGCACACTTCTAATGTCACTGAAAGCATGTTGGAATGCTGGTGCTTCCCAATAACTCTTCCCTTATGGAAACATACTTTGTTTTACTACTGTTGAGAAGCCAAACTATTTTCACAGTACTCCAGATGGTCACCTATATGCCAGGCAGACTGCAGACATTCTGAATAAAAAATTTATTTTATTTTATTTATTTATTTATCAAATTTCATCACCGCTCATCTCCCTCAAAAATTCACTCATGTTAGACACAGAATTTACATCTTCACAAGGAATAGTGGCATGCTCTGGGTCATGTACAAAGCCAGGTTCCCTAAGTCCCTCACTCTTTGCTAGTGACAGAACTGAAGCTTTTTTGGGGGGGAAAAGAGAAGTTGTTAGACCAGAGCATCTTCCTACAGCCTTCAACACCAGGAATTTACAATATGCCTCTTGTAAATATTTTACAATATTTTATTCATTCATTCATCACATTTATATACTGTAGCCGCCCATCTCACAAATGTGACTCTAGGCAGCATACAACAAAAACAGACCATAAAAGAAACAAACATTAAAATTATTCCATAACAAAAACATTAAATGTTTTAAAAACTTGTTTGTATGCACCAATTAAACCTTTTGTGTCTTTGTCTCTGTATACATTATTCTATATATTGTGAATACTGTTCATGAATCCCACTTCACAGACTTTGTCAGAGCTCTGTTAAATCCAGAGGTGTTACTGTTAAAAGTAACAGACAGAATCAGGTGCCATGAAAAATTACATTTTCCCAGGATTTCTGCTGGAGAGGGAATACTTTGCAGTGTTCAAAGTGCCATGGCTAGAAGCACAAATTCCACTTAAGTTCAAACCACATAAGGATTTTGGAAGGCATTTTGGCTAATTTTATTGCATGTAAATAGTAACATTATAAACAAGGTGTCATGTTTATAATGTTACTATTTTATAATGTTACTACACC
Organism: Candoia aspera; assembly: GCF_035149785.1. Lineage (NCBI taxonomy): Eukaryota > Metazoa > Chordata > Lepidosauria > Squamata > Candoiidae > Candoia > Candoia aspera. The sequence goes on along the minus strand of NC_086153.1, from coordinate 236,873,164 downwards.
ATTACACAAGGACAGTGATAGGTAGTGTAGACTTTCCAGCAAAAGGCATCCAATATCCTAAACCAGATTTACAGATGTATTATTTATTGCTGAACATAATTTTGTAGTATACATGAAATTATGAAATTGATGAGTGGAAAAAAAGGAAAAAATTAGAAAATGAGATGAAATATACTGTTGCATAATAAAAGTATTCCATTAGAATAATATTTCATCAGAAAATATTCATACTGAAGCCACTTGAAATGGTTTCTCTCTCCCCATGGGAGAGGTTTGCCATCACTGATTCAGTATGTCTGATTACTGCCCAAGTTGGCAATTTAAAAATGATACATCCATCCTGTAATTTTTGGGCTCACGGGATCCAGAGTAAGTTTTAGCTTATTCCTTGCTGATTCTTGGGCAGTTCTGTTTAGACTCCAAAAGAGGCCTGGGGGGAGGGACCAGTAGTGGGGAAGTGATAATATTAGAGGGTTAAAGCCCGCTTTCGTTGACTTCTCTATATGATTTAATTGTTCTGTTTTGTTCATCATATGACTGGCCCTATGATTACTGCTAAAGCCAAAAGTATGCATCTTACAAATAAGTAATTTCTCATTCATATTTGATTATAATTTTACTCTCATATATTCAGAAATAATGCATGATCAAAATACATATATACATCACCATTAATCCACAACTCATACCACATAAATAGCTGCATTATATATTAATTCAAAGTTGATAACTAGTAATGGGAAACTGGACAAATAGAAAGGGTTTCAATAGTACTGACCTTTAACCAGTGTGGGGGGTGGGTACCCTTATTTATCAACCACTAAAGCCTACACACAAACACACATACACACACATTTGCCAATATATCCATGCAAACTTTAGCAATTAATACTACTAAGACTGAAGTACATGTGCTATGAATTCTAAAGCCAGGTGTATTAATGTAGGAGAGCAGGTGACCACTCACTCACTTCATGGTAATTTTTGGAGGTTGGGGAACAGTTACTATACTAATATCAGGAACCAAAATCTTCCCCAAAGACCAACATGAATAAGGGATAGATCAGAAGATAAAGACGTAACTAGCCATTCTATGCTCTCATGCTTTTAATAAATCCTATTATCCTGGGCTTATTTTTTCATCAGAGGGGAAATAAATTTTTCCCAGTTATTCCAGCATAATAAATCATTTAAATCTGAAGTTCCTAAAATGAATGGGATTCAGCGGACTTAAACAATGCTAACTTTACTTGGTTTCTTTAAATCGACTTCATTAAAACAGTGTAAAGACAGGTCTACCCATGTCTTAAATCCATTGAGTCCATCAAGATTCTAGAATGATGGATCTGCAGGAACAGCTTCCAATATATACTGGAAGTAGGCAACTCAATGGACCTGTTAGAGGCATGTAGAGGAGACTGAAATTCCTTTCTCCTTTTGTCACTCGAGCCTAATATAGATTAATCTACAATTCCTGTTCATAAACTATAAGATATATTCCCTAGTTTCTTGTGTGCTACTATTTTAATACAGTACCTTTTTTGCATAAAATTCTATTATTCCAAGGATAAGTCCAACAACAAATATAATTACGAGAATAGGTATTTTTGTTTCCTTCAAAATAGTTCGTAATAAGGCTGAAAGAAAATATTACCATTAAATACGTAATTTGGTACACAATCTCAACACAGTATCTATGTTTTAAGTAAGTGCAACTTTTTTGATTCAGTAATAATTCATATGCAACATTCAAATAAATTTTAACCATAACTTCCTGAAGTAATTGAAGTAACTATTAAGTACAGCTAAACAATACCAAAGAAACATTAATACAGTCTATGCTACAATGCACAAGATAAAAATAAAATAAAATTAGGACACAAGCAACAATTTGGAAAATAAAAGTAAGTCAGATAGTCTTATGCAGTGAAGATGCCATCACCAAGGCAATCTTCTGTTGAGTGTTTACCCATTTCACCTCATATGGCAGTGGAATCTAAATAAAAACCTGTATTAAATATTTGAATAGCATATAAAATATCAGTTACTAGGGTTCAGAATCAGGAAACATTTTAAAGCTCTCTGAATTAGACCCAGAAAGAAACAAGGTCTATTGCAGTTGACATAGCACAGATATAACACCACAGATGTGATTTCATCTTCAGAAGTACAGTATTACTACAGTTTGGTCATAGAACGGAGGTATCAGTTACATCTATCTTATTTTTCTGTTTATAAAACTCCTATTTAAAAAAGTCAATTTCATTTCTTTTTCTTACAGAATCATGACTCAGGAAGGGAGATGAAGAAAAAATATTTTTCAGGTTGTAAGCGAACTGCATTTTTACAAAAGAGGATGTCACTTTGAAAGCTAAAATACTGCTCTCATTTTATATTTTTGATAAATAACTATAATATATTTGATATACTAAAATACAATAATTAGCAAGCCTAGAAATAATAAAACAGTCAAGAACTCTAAATTCTGTTCATGGCAAATAAAGGAAAAGCTTAATATGAATATTTTAAAGAGTTTCTCAGAAGTTTCTCAATACCGTAATAGCAGACAAACAGAAATTTAAAGTGACTTTTTTAAAAATAAGAATGAAAACAATAAATCTTACTACCATGTCTAATCTTCCCCTATGGCCATATTATTATAATACATATACCTGTAGACTCTTCCTCTTATAAGTAGCCATTGTAAACTTTTTTAAAAAAGTGAACTCCAATTACAAATCCATTGCTGGCATATTTGGTATACCACTATAGAACACAGTCATGGCATATATTTATGACAGGGTAAATTCTCCATTTCTCTTACCAAAGTGATTTTGGAAGATTAATTAATAGGATTTACAAGGCATATGGTGATAAAGCAAAGCATTTATTATTTTTCTAGGATGGAGGTGAATTTTTAACAAGCTGCAATTCATTACTTCCACACAAATGACTGTTCTGGATGTAGCAAAATTGTTCTTTTGAACGCATTTAGAGAGTAATAAGAATACAGTAACAAAGATTAATTTAGCAGGGGTTCCATGCATGAAAATTTGCTCCAGCCTAAGAAGACATTGCTTAGAAAAAGAATATACTGTCTACGGCCAGCAACACCACAGGGAATGTTTCCTGATGAGGCATCTATCATGCAATTAGTCCATTTCAGTCACAAAATTTTATGGGAGGAAAAAATGTCCTTCCAGTTGATGGAATATCTTCAAGATATATTTTGATTTGTAGCCATACATATGGAAGGTGTTTGTTTTTTGTGCCTTCGAGTCAGTGTTGACTCCTGGTGGCTGCCTGGACTAGTCCCTGCATCTTTCTTGACAAGGTTTTTTGGAAGTGGTCTGCCATTGCCTCCTTCCTAGGGCTGAGAGAGTGACTGGACTGAGATTACCCAGCTGGCTTTGTGCCTAAGGTGGGACTAATGCTCACTGTCTCCTGGTTTCTAGCCTGATGCCTGAATCACTACTCCAAACTGGCTCTCTACATACAGAACTATCCTGCATGATATTATAAGGCTGGTTCACACACTGCATTACATCATAAACTGTAATTTGTACAGCATGCTAAAACAAAACAAAACAGCGTTATTGTGGCACAATATATTCACTCATTACATTAAGCCATGGATTAGTGTGTGTGTGTGTGTGTGTATACATACATACATATACATACACACATACACATGTATAAAGCACAACTGGATAGTTTCAGACAACACACTATACCATAACACATTATTTAACAAACCATAATGGCTGAATTCACACAATGAATGGTGATGGGTGCACTGTCAGAAAACCTGAAGGACCAGGTTAGGGATCACTCACCATGGAGAAAAATCTATCTGTGTGATCGCTAAGAGTCAACACTGACTTGATGACACATAATCTATCAACTGTGCTGAAAGCCTACTAAAAAAAAGGCTACCTGGAAAATGAAGATATTTACTACATAAATTTTTAAAATAGCATGCTCATACACTGCAGCTGTGGCCATTAGTAAACTATTTTCTATATTTTTATTAATTTTGCTGAAATGTGGGAATATTTCAGTTCTTCACAAAGAAAGGTGCACAATTTTATATTTTTACAAACCAGCTCTCTTTATACTTTGTATGCTACCAGATTGAGCTATTGTAATTACACACACACTGTGACTGCACTAACACTCCACAAATATTATTCTAATTATATGTGAAGCTCCAAGCCCCAATTTCATTGGTATAATGTACTAAAAGTAGAGATTTTTGAAAAACTGGCATCCAAGATACAGACAGGCCAGACCACTCTAATACTAAGTTTCTATGTTCTAAGAATTGTTTTGTACAAATCTTAAGGATAATTTAAAAAATTTAACATCAATTTTAATAGAAAGGCAATACAATTTGGATGACAGTTTGTGAACAGACTCATGCATCACACAGCAAAATGTACACTAAACTGTTCCACTAAAGCAATAAATTGCTATGTTAACTGCACAGCACTTACACTCCATCCTTCTTTCAAGAAGCACAAGACAGCACACATGTGGGCATCCATGGAGGTGGCAAAGGAAAACTAAATGATGGCATTGTGCAAATGCTGTGATTTACATAACATCAGGACACAAGTACATAGTGATGGCATGTGTATGATTGTCACCTTGTGCATGTTGTCATTTTATTGCAGTTTGCTGTAGATTCTACTGGCCCCTGCATTTATCACAACAACCCTATTGCTAATTAATGACAGTGACTAATCCAAGACCCTATAGGAAGACAGCCATAATAGTCTATGACAGCAAAAATATTAAAAATTTGATAACACCTTTTCCAATTAACTAATTTTATTACAAGGCATAAGTGAGACTTTAATACCACCATTCAGCCAGAGATTGCTGAACTTACATATATATCAAAACGTTACAGGCAATCACAAATAGTCATAACAAACACAATAGGTTTTTAACACATTGCAATTATTGATAGGTAATCTGTCTCAAATGTAACCTGCATCTGTATAACCCACCTGCTTTTCAATCCTATACCAGCCACTCTATGCTTCTGATGAGATGAGCTGCAGCCCACAAAAATGTATGCCTTGTTAGTTAAATTTGTTAGTTGGAAAAGATGCTACAGACTTCCAATGTTTCAACTAATCCAAGGATACCCAGCTCAGTAGTAGTTTGAACATGGATCTCCCACAATCCTACCATAAGGCTTGCCTTATTATGGACATTTAGGCAAAGAGTAAGAGGCAAATCAGGGGCAAAAGAAGGGGAAAACCATTTTTTCCCTTTTTTAAATTGCTAATGATTTTACAAACTGTGTAACTCAGTACTGCAGGCACTGTTTGAGAATAAGAAATGTATCCACATGCTTATGAAAGAGTTTATTAAATTAATGAAGAAGGCAATTCACAGTACTTAAGGGGGAGCGCAACACCATCCAGAACAGGTATATCACCCAAAAGTCTGGAAAAAGATGTGCATTCAAAAACACCTCCTTCAAAGAATTTGTACAGCCTCAATCAACAGTCTCAAAAGCTACAGAGATGAAGGAACAACAAGGGCCTTATTCCCCATCTTTTTTCTACAGATTATTCAACAGGATGATCAAAGTTGTCTTCATGCTAAGGTAAAGGTTTCCCTTGACATTAAGTCCAGTCGTGTCTGACTCTAGGGGGCGGTGCTCATCTCTGTTTCATAGCCGAAGAGCCGGCGTTTGTCCGTAGACACTTCCGTGGTCATGTGGCCGGCATGACTAAACGGAACGCCGTTACCTGCCTGCCAAAGTGGTGCCTATTAATCTACTCACATTGGCATGTTTTCAAACTGCTAGGTTGATGCGGTGGTGCTGCGGGTTAAACCGCTGAGCTTGCTGATTGGAAGGTCGGCCGTTCGAATCTGTGTGACGGGGTGAGCTCCCGTTGCTAGTCCCAGCTCCTGCCAACCTAGCTTCATGCTAAATCAAGTTCTAAATCCAGGCTGAAAAGGATCAAGATAATCCATTTCATCTGAGAGCTTCTGGAGTTGCAACACCAGAGCATCTGCCCACCAGCTTGACTAAACATGGTATCTGGAGAATGAGGCCATAGCCTACTTTAATTTGACACAGCCTACTTTAAGTGGCAGGAAATTCCATCTACAAAAGAGAAGCATTAATGATGTGAGTAATCACTAGAATATTATGCAAACCCATCCCATGTAGTTAATCTATGCCTCAATGTATCATGAGAATCCAGAAAATCAGACTGAGTAAACCATATGAGTGTGTTTTGCAAACACAACCACAGGGTCTCATCAGCTATAGCATCTGGGCTCTCTAATACTTCCCCAAGGAAACTCACCTCCTGCCAAATTTGAAATGATTTTTGGTATCAGGTGGAAGACTTTATTATTCATCCATTTAGATCTTTTAATTATTTTGTTTCCCTTTTTAAAATTTGCTAGTTATGCTGTCCATGCTGTTTCTTATTGTGTTTATAGTAATTTGGATATACTGCTTCTATTTTATTTGTTCAATCTATAGTTATCTGTAAGCTTTTTGCATTTTAGTAAAAAACTGTCTAAAAATAAACAGATGGATATACAACACAGCTGTCACTTAAACACTGTGATGTAATACCATTCTAAAAACATCTTTCTGGTTTCAGACTGCATTTAAGGCACACTCCACATTTACATCAAAAATCTAAAACAATGCAGAACAGTACACCCATCACTAGAAAACTGAATTGGCAAACTGTACTGTATCACATTAAGCCTTAATGTGGCTTGTTTGATTTTGCCTCATGCTTTATTCAAATCCTAGGAGTTGCAATTCCTAAACAACAGCTTTTTTGTGTGATATTTTCTGTGAATCCATTAATGTGGATTATCCACTAACAATTAGTAACCCATATTGTAGCACAATGTGCAACTTAGCCAAAGATTTGGTTGTTGCTTTTTAGGATCCAAACCGCCCAAGGTCATGTTCAAAGGGATAGTTTGGGGCATGTAGTTATATCTCTATATAAGAGCTTGGTCAAAATCCAGTAGAGACCTCCGACTTCCTACCTCCTAAGGCGCAGCTCATAAACATTACCAACAGAATTATCGGCCTGTCCTTAGTGATGATGTGAAATCTACCATGAAAACTGTCATCCTCCTGGTTGCTGTCGTCAATTTGCTCTTCGTAACGCGGAGAAATAGGGTATGCCAAGTGGCCGGTGACAGCAAGGCTCAAGTTTAAGGAATTCATCCTACCACGTAAACGCCGCTTCAAATCCGCAAGAGAGCGGGATATGGCACATTTTACATTTCCCGCCAAACAGTGACTTCAAAAACCCATAAGCCTCCCTACCACACACACGCTACCATTCCCCTTTCTCTTTTTTTTTTCCCCTCGAGCGTCGGCTTTCAGGCACTTCCTTCCAGCGGGAGAACCGTTGGAGTGGCGCTGCACCTTTTCAAAACTGCGCACGCGACGCCGATGGGCGAGTGTCGGTTCCCACCAAAGTTCCAAGGGGCAGGGAACGGTCTCAGCGTCTCCTTGGAGCGCAGGGCGCGCGCGACTGACTGTTGGGGTTCCAGCATGTTTGGTCTGGTCTGCTCCACTGCACCAGCACGCGGCGCTAAGAGCCGAAAGGGAGAAAGCGAACGGTGCCGTCCGCCACAGCTGATCTCTGCCCTAATGAAGAGAGTGGTTTGTGAATCGCGTCTGGCTTACAAGGCGGAGAGTGACGCGAAAGGCGTTTTCCGAGTCACGTATTTATTGAAAGGGATTGCCGGCTGCCCCAGTTTCTGTTGATATAATGTAGAAGAAAGTCTAAAAGCCCCACTTGTGGTATTTCGACGTTTTATAATGAACAGTTGTCACCAATAGGCAATCCGAGTTTTTCGAGGAATAGCGCTGTAACAAATATTACTTTGCAAAAGATAAAAACTCTCGCTTAGATATTAAAAGTAGTTTTAAAGTGCTTGTACTTCTAATTAGAGAAATAGCACCCGACAGAGATCCAGCTCAATGGAGTGTACATGTGTTGAAAAAAATTACAAATAAAGACTAGTACATTATAATGTGTACAATTATACAAATATTTACGGTATCAACTTTCTGCCAATGCTAAGCCCTTGGTTGGTGTACAAAAAGACCTTATAAACAAAATTAAGATCTAGGTTACACTGCATTGGGTGATGCTGCCAAATCCAACATATTATAATACTGGTTGTTGCCTGTAAACTCAGGCACCCTGAGTGGCGTGGAGCTGAAGACCCATTCCATGAATTTGGGAGAGAAAACAACCTTTGCAAAGGTGGCTTTCTGCCCACCTGAAACAGGAATCACCCAGCAATTCAGGCAAAAGCAAAAAGCCTTTATTAAGGCTTGACCCCTGAGTGTCAAGACCCTTTATAGGGTGCAGAAACAAATGATACATACATTCGGTATATGCAATACGTCATAAAGCAAGTAATCAAACAGTAAAAGACCTTGATTACATGTGAGAATTGGACAATAGAAAACATTGATTCTAGATAACATTCCACAAATGGCAAATTTATGAGTTGCATCAGTCCCTTTCCCAGAGGGGTTTGTGCCTTTTAAAACTTGCAAGTGTATTCAAGGACTTTCAGAATATGCTCCCTCTTGTAGTTGCTGAAAAGGCAAGTTCTCATGAACCAGAAGAAACACCTTGGCCCAGAAGAAAAAATGTTTTCCTGAATTTAGAAAAAGAGGCCCAGACTGCCATGTTAGAAATGCCAATATCATCTTTCCTTAAAAGCTAATAACAAAGCCTGACAATTCCAGGTAACATGGTCAATTTAAAGCCTTTTGCCTTAGAAGCCCGTGGTGAATCATGGTGAATTCCTGGAGAAAAACTTAAGAGGAAAGATCCATTTTACCAGACTGACTCAATGTCCTGTGTTTAAGGGAAATCATCAGTTCTGCTGCCATTTTTGTGAATACAGTACATGAAAAAAGCAGATGGATGATTTAACAATTATGAGGCTCTGTAGCCCATAAGCCCATCCATTCCTTTCTAATGAACATTAACTGAATTTTGAATTTTTTTCTTGTCTTTAATTTTTTCAGATATATGCTGATATTTATAATGATAAAATCGTAAGCATGTCTGTATTTTTACTAGGAGAATGTCAGCCAATCAGTGGTGAACAATACTGTATCTGCTGGAGTTAATACTAAAACTGTATCAAACAAACCCATATCATCTGGATTTCGAGAAACCAGGGTCTGTAGCTGAAGTTTATTGTAGACTGCAAGCCTTGGATTCTGGAAACTCAAAATTATGGGGCTTTGATAATACAGATAATACAGATAATACAGATCATTAATGTTGGTTAAAATGAAGCAAGTGAAGAATGGGCTAAATGTTAATCAAGCATGTTATGTGAACATAATCCCCAACTTTCCAGAGACCTCATATAGAAACCAGTCTGGATAAAAAGACCTTTATTTTAGAGTTTCCAGTTATTTGGAGATGTGCGCATAAAGAAACACAACAGTATATTCCATTTATGTCATGGAATTTATTAGATTTGTCTTTTTATTTCTGATTAAATTCTACCATAGAGATTAAAATGGTCTTCATAATTCCAGTCCTTTCCTTAAACCAAACAGATTTTTTTAAAAAAATTGTGTGGGTTAAATATGTCACTTTTAAAAGGTTAGTATGTAGATTTAACTTTATTTTCAGCAATAGAATATAGTTTAAGAATGTATGATGCAGAAAGATTCCATTCATTCACCAATTTAAAATAAGAAAGAAAAAGAAATAGCCTGTCATATAAATGCAAAGTTCTAATTCAGTAGTAGGACTCTATTATATTTTGAAGCATTAATAAAATTTAAGGGCTTTTTATGCAGCAGTAGTCATTTCAACTGAGTTATGATTATGCTTTTAAACATAATAATGTTTAAAAGACCAGCTTAGTCTTGATTTTAGCATTAAAATTCACAGTAGTTGAAATTTTTAAAGCAGTTTATCTTCTGATTGCTTAGCATATAAATTCACAGTACCTCATATGGCATGATAAAAAATTTATAATAAAAGTGAAATGAAGGATTATCAGCAAAACTTTAAAAAACATATTTTGTATTTTTGCTCATAATATTGCTGAGTATACTCAGTGTTAACTGTCTTATTTCTATAATATCTAAATAGTATTATTCATAATGCTTTTGAATATTGGTTTTAGAGAAGACTCCTGAGAATCCCACGCATAGCCAAAAAAACCCAAACAAATGGATCGTGTAACAAATCAATTCAGAGTTCTCACTTGAGGCACAAATGACCAGGGTCAAATTATCATACTTTGGATACATTAGTGAAGACCTAGCTCTCCTGAGAAGTCTAAAGGTGGAAGAAAAAAGAAGAAGATAACAACCAGCAACAAGGTGAATGGACTCAATTATGACAATGCATGCTCCACTGGAAGACCTGAAGGATCAGGTTGCGGACAGATTGTCCTGGAAAGAGTCTGTGTATGTGGTTGTAAAGAGTTAACACTGACTTGATAGCACATAATCATCATCAAGTACCCATAAAGAATCAAGTACCCATAAAGAACACTGATAGTTTAATGAGCATTCTATTTATTTATATTTAACATCTTAAAAGTGAATACATATCTCTATTGTGCATAATTAGCATTATTAGCAAAATAGCATTAGCATCATGGGAAGAAAAATAACTAAAGATGATCTGTGCATATATTTCTACACTACTGGCATTTTTCAATTTACAGTACTTATACTGAGTGTACTACTGACTGGGTTAATAGATTTGGACACTAATCATAAACCTTGCCCCTACTGATTCGGAATATATTGAGAATCAAAACTGCATACCTTTACCTGTGTATAACTTCTTACAGTAATGGAATATGGCAGATTGGTATTTATTTTCTTTGTTAAAATAATTATTCCATCTTTTAATCTTTACAATGTGCAATGCAATTTACAACAATAAAATTAATACATAAGAAAAATAAAACAATAATATAAATCAGGCAGCAGAAAAAACATTGCCAGTAAAACTTATTTTAAAAGATCTCTCTTGCTCAAGTTCTCAGTTATTGATCTAGTATTAATCAGATCGATATTCAACCATTTTGGCCCTGACATATCACAATATAAAATCTATACATACATACAAACATATAGTGTGTGTTACACACACACACACACTAATTGAGAAATGTTTATATCTCCAATGTATATTTGTGTAACTCAACTGTATATTCCCATTAATTTGGCAATCAGGGCACAGCTGATCATAATAATGTAATCTAAATTATATTTTATTCAGTAACAGTACATACAACCACAGTGTTTACAAACTCAGCAAAAAGAGTATCACCAACAGAATTCACAGCAACCATGCTTCTCTCAGTCATAACTCTTGCCCAGACAATATTCATAGAAACTATAACAGCATAAATCTATGATTAATATTCCACTATTGGCAACAGTGATCCTCTTGCCTACAAATTATTGTTTGTATTTTGTGAAAATAACAACTGCTGTTTAAATTTTTCATATTTGGTTTACATCATGATTAAAACGTTATGAACCACCTTGGAAAACCTTTGCTCTGAAGGATGGGATTTCATTTTTAGGGGGGAAAAAGTAGATAAAGTATACAAAGACACATCTTATTGTCTGTATCCTATTCTCATAAGAATGTATCTAAACTCCTATTTAATAGGTAGTTTAAGTCAGTACCTTCAACGGTTTTGCATAATCCAAAATAAGTTTATTGTTTCATAGCAAAGGAGAGCCAGTTTGGTCTAGTGGTTAAGGTTCCAGGCTAGAATCCAGGAGACTGTGAGTTCTAGTCCAGCCTTGGCATGAAAGTCGACTGGGTGACTTTGGGCCAGTCACTGTCTCTCAGCCCATGGTGTCAGGCTCAGGCAACAAGCTGGTTGATTAATTCCTGTTGCAACCAACAGATCAACATTTGGTTGATCCAAAAAAAGCGGACCCTGCACCTGCGGGAAAAATGTTAGGAAGAAAAAGTTTCATAGCAAGGACAAGGTGAATGGCATTAATTCATGGTATAGTAGAAATACACATTAAGATCCTTTTAACTGAAAAGAGATGCTGATTGAAGAGATGAAGATAGATGCTGAGATATAGTCAGAAATTATAAAGTAAAAAAAGTGGTGGTTATTTGTTGCTCTCATAGGCTGTTGATGTTTGGCAGTGAAAGATTCCCAGGGTGGCTGGTCCCTGCAGGGAATACTGAGATTTCTTTGGCTCAAATTGGAGCCATACTTGGCTAAGTTCCAGAGGAGTTTAGGATTCAGGCAGTTGTAATATAGGTGGTTACAGCCATTAAAATTAATGGGACAAATGATGCTAGGCAAGAGAGGATTAAAGGGACTAGAACGATACATGCCGACTAACACAAAGCACATGGCAGAACAGTCTGGATATACTACTTCTCATACTGAGAAGTAATTTTTAAATGTCCTACAAGTCAGTTCCATGTGAATAGGGACTCTGGTTACAGATTACAGACTCCCATCTCTAAGATACAACACTGTCTGCTAGGATTATGACTCTGCTAATTGTTTATCATGCTTCTCTCTCAACCAAACTGCAGTTTGTTTCTTAGAGACTGGTTTCATTCATGGTACTTTCATAATGGTTTTATAACCTAGATAATGTATGCATACAACCACTGTGGTTTAAAAACTGTGGTTTATGCCTTACTGTAGTGTGTTATATAAATCCAATTGAAAACTATTTAGTAAACCATAGTTAAAGGAACACTGGCTTAGAGCAATGTCTGAACTAGATCAAAGCTGGGAACATGAGAATATACTGGGAAAACAGTTGACTCAAAATAGCAAGCAGTCTTAATCACAGAAGCTGGATCCATAATGAGTTAGACAATCATTATGATGGAATTATTCTTTCTAGGATTTTTTTCAGCCCTGCCACAAAAGAACAGCCATATTCAGTCAGACCAAAAAACTATTTAGCTTTGCATTAGATTTCCATTATTGAATAAGGAACTGGAATAATATGCTCCCTCTCTCAGTGTGTTCTCTTTCCCTTTTACTCCATAGTTATGGGACATAAAGATGAATTCAGTATTGGAGGGGTGGGAATGGAGACATTTTAAAGACCTTTCGCAGGTGTAATTGTCCATTTGGGGCATTCTACTGGTGATGGAACTGAACATGGCACAGGAGAGATATATTGTTAAATTACTGACATAGAACAAACTGTTTTTCACAGTAGTTGAAAACCATTAATAAACAGCCATGTAACTTGGAAAAGAAAATAGACACTTCTTCAATAGGTATTTTAATATTTACTTCAGTTTGACACAGTGTTAGATAAAAAATAGACAAATGATTCAGATCTGAGGCTACTCATGTCCTTCCTCCCACTCCATTAGGCAAGATTGGATAATGAGAAAACAATAGCAAAGGCTTTGGAAATACTAGGAAAATGAGCCTTCTGTTATTACCATCCATTTTCATGTTTTTCCATCACTTTTTTTCTGTTCTCAGTTGATTAAAATAATCTCAATTGTTCTCACAAATGCGACAAAATGAAAAAAGATAAAAGGCAGCTTCTATAATTAGTGTGAATGATATATGGAATAAATATCATGTACAGAAAATATATCCAGGGCATTAGAAGACTGCAAATGGCAGGGCCACAGCATCTTAGCATCAAGTACAACTGTGTTATCCCCAAAATACCTAATATCTTGACTGAAATCCCTAAATGGATAGACAATAATGAGTTGAAGTAAAAATGCCAGGAAGTCTCAATAATATGAGTGAAGGAGCTTCAAAGAGCTTCAAAGAACAACCAGACTTTACAATGCCTATTACACCATATGTTTCAGCATATAAGTGCCCGAGTAATAAAAAATTTGTGATCTTTGGGGCTTCCCCCATGTTTTTGAACACTCACAATAATGGCCCCAGAATCATTTTTTAAAATATCCTGGTATCTGCATCTGACTACCTTGGCCATCCCTACATCCGTATGTCTATTTTTCTGACAGTCTTTATTATGTAGTTCTATTTTTAATATCAGACAAAATGGAACATGTCCTCTTCTCAAACCTAAAAGGTGCAGAAAATTACTCAGTTCAGGTCACAAAAACAAACTCCAGATAGTAGCAGATAAAAAGTTCAAATAAGTTCCTGTAATACTATTAATTGAAAATCTAAAACTGGAGACAAAGAAAATGAATTATTCCCTTTACAAAGTGGCATAAATGTTATTTCCTCATTGACACTACAGTATGGTGCTTTTAGTGCAGGAATACTGGATTTGGATACTGCAAATCTAGGTTCAAATCCCCACCAACCACGAAGTTCTGATCCTAACTTACAACTTAAGGTTAGAAAATGGCTTTGAACTCCTTGAATAAAAATGTGGTTGGATATAATTATAGCAAAATATTCTGTGATATATCCAAATTAAATTCTATACAATGGACATTTCTGTTAAAGAATCCTTTCCTTCTACATGAACTTCCTATCTAAATTTGCCCAGATATTATAGTCCTATTCAGAAGCTTCTCTTCAGGTCTGCTGTTAAGTAATTTGTGACTAAAGTCTTGGCATTTGTGCAAGGCCAGAGAAACTTATGTCATAAATCAAAATTAAGATTTATGATCTGGGATATATGAGTACCTTGCAGTTTGGTTTTAATCTGGTGAGTAAAGTATTTCTGAGCCAGTTTGGTGTAGTGGTTAAGGCACCAGGCTAGAAACCGGGAGACTGTGAGTTCTAGTCCTGCCTTAGGCACAAAGCCAGCTGGGTGACCTTGGGCCAGTCTCTCTCTCTCCACCCTAGGAAGTAGGCAATGGCAAACCACTTCTGAAAAACCTTGCCAAGAAAACTGCAGGGACTTGTCCAGGCAGTCTCTGAGAATCAGACACAATTGAATGGATTAAAAAAAAGTATTTCTACTGTTTTGCTTTAAAAATTACTTTCAATTTAATGGTATCCTTGTTTCTTATTTGGTTAGCCTGGGAATTTCTACTATTGAAGGATGGCATTTCTATTAACTATGTTTGAGAACTTAATATAGGTAAAGGGAAAAAAAGCTTGATTACGTTTATTCTTATATTAAGGAGGTTGCACATAAAGTGGCCTCCATAAAACTTGCCAGTGGTTGAGATGGAATCGGTTTCTGCTCGTCTTCTTTCTTGTAAGAAAGCAATAGACATATAGGACAAAACAGAAATGTAGGAAGCATTTTATAATGATACATTTTGAAGTACAAGCGCTCATTGTGAAAGTACATATCACCATATCCCCAGGGAAATTTCATAGTCCCAGGGCCCAGGCCTTAGAAAATTATATCCTATTTTTCCATTAGGAACTAACATAGAAATCCAAAACAAATCACTAAGAAAATCTCACTGTTAAGCTTTCAGCCATGATTGCACTCTTAGATGTAGATACTGGGAGTAAGGTTACTGAAGTCAGTATTTTTTATTTCTGACTTCAGAGATTCAAAACTCGGAAAACACCCTGAATTTTAACATAATTAGAATTATAAACAGTCTTAATAAATGTTTTAAGCTGTTAACATCAAGTAAGAAGCACATCAAAGGAAAGAGGCAAAAATTCTCTATTTCTCTTGTTTTATTATTTTCTGACTTTATATTGGAACTGGCAAAGTTTGGGGGGGCGGTTACTGCAGATACTAGAAAAGTTGAGATATCTATCAATCTACCAATCTATCGACCTACCTATCTAGGCCCCTGGGTATGTGCAAGACCATCTGCTTCGGCTGAAATTGGAACATCCATTACTGTAGATCTTCCAGGCAGAAACCACTTACAGTCCCATATTTTTGAGAGGTTGGGGGGACTGAAGCTAGAAAGTACTGTTTCTCCATGGTAGTGTCAGTGTTTTGGAGTAGCCTCCCAATAGAAATCATGTTCCTTGTTAGTCTTCAGGAAAAATACTTCCTCACCACCTTCCTTCAGTAAGAAACATCCACTTGATCCTACTTTTCTCCTTAAAGGAAAGAGTCCTTCATTCATGAAATAATACTGTAAGTCTAGATACCTTCAAGAATTTCAGATTAAGAAGTCAACCATGAAAAAGCATCAGCATGGTTGTGGAGGTGACAGAAGGCTGTGTTTTTCTGAAAGGGATGCCATGATCCTGGATGCTTCCTTGGCTTGGAGCAGAGGTTATAGTTTGCTAATGAGCAAAATATATGAGAAGATAAGAATAGAAAGTCTGTGCAGCCTAAAGAGCTACTTACGAAGTTGGAAAGACGTAATGGCTAACAAGGAATTGATTCCTGGTTTTCTTCAGAATCAGACAAAATTTGGAGATGAAGAGGAAAAAACATGGATGGTTGCCCAGAGCAGTCAGGAAGATTACCTTCCAAAAGGACAGGAGCCAAAGTTGGGGCACTCTATCACACATTCCTACACAAGCTTTTACTGGAAGATGAATCCAGCACACTTCTGATGTGATTTCAACAGAAGTTTAAAAACCTTCTAAAGTTATTTTTCATGATGAGTAATGGTAAGGAGTAAATGTATTAGAAAGTCAACCCACAATATTAAACTGCAATTTGATTTGGACAATGGGCTCATTTGAACGCTAACATAAAAGTGCAGCCGTAATACTCACTATGAATTATCCTGCCTGCACAACTAGACATTTCAGTACTGAAAAAAATAAAAAAGGACTAATAATATTCTTGACAAGCAGAACTGAAGGAACAATATGCATCTGGGTAGAGAAGAAAGCGATTTAAGTGATCCTGACAATCTAGTTTGAGATAAAAGAAGAAAAGAGGAGAGTCCAAAAAATGAAGTAGAAAACTGCTAGGCTGAATTCTTAATAATACAAATGGCTTCCATTGTCTACTCACCTGATAAACACAGATTTGTATTACCAAAGCTCTGAGAAAGAAATTCATAAATCACCTAACCATTGGTTTAAAAGCACTGTACCAGTCCTTTAGCCAGAATAAAGAAAAGTGCTCCATCTAATGACAGCAAATATTAATATATTTTATTTGTGATGTTCTTAGACTTCAGGGTTTGATTTGGCCTTTCAATAACCCTGCACTTCATAGCAAAATGGATTCCACTGAGTAACAACAATTATCTTACAAAAATTAACATGAAATTTTACAAAATATATACGTACATTTAGATTTCATAACCAGGTTTATGGAATTCCTAATCCTAAATATTTGTGTCCATCATATTTATTACTAACAGTCACTTTGTTCTGTGTTAATATACCATTCTTCTTCTACATACAGTTATTATTATAAATCCCATCACACATCTATCTATATTTGTCAAGGTCAATCAAAGATGCTCATAGCCTTAAAGGCAGCCACTAAAAAACTAGACAAAGAACAATCCTTGACCAAGTGGAATATCTTGGGCACTCTACTCTAGCCTCAGCTTTTATACTCCAGGTATTTATATACAGCTCCAAATATGGTATCAGACACTTGATTTTCAGATCAGACACATCAGTACTGGAATTTAGAAGCTATTTCATGTATCAATTTATATAAACCCATTTTAATCTGCAATTTATTTGATAATTCAAACAGAATAATTTGCTGGGTAAACCACTGTGAAAGTATAGGTGCAGTTGTGTGTTGCTGTGGCTGTGCATGTACTGTCAACAGAATAAATTTTTACAAGTTTATCTACAAGAAGAAAACATACAACTAATAGCATCCTTCTGTCAGGGTAGAGGCTACATGCACTTTTTGCCTACTATTTGCACAGTACAGTGCAAACCATGCTATCTCAGAAGAAAATCACTCCAAGTCCACTTACACTTTCACTACTATATACATGGGATTTCAGCCAGGAGGGAAAGTATAGAAATTTTCATTGCAGTGTGTTATGTTGCTGCTTGTGTATTTACTGTACTCTTGCACTTTATACTTCCATCATCCACCAGTGAGTAATATATTCAATCTATCTTCATTGTGAGATTCTTTAAATGGCAAGTCTCACAGAGCAAGCACCTAACCTAACTTTTGGACTTAAGTGTTTCTTGTTTTTCTTGATTAAAAGTCATGGCAAACTAGTATTTATTTATTTATTTATTTATTTATTTTTCAAATTTGATCACCGCCCATCTCCCCTGAAAAGAGGGAGTATACCCTTTTGAGCCATTTGGTCCTGTGGACTTTGGATTTAGAAACAAGCACATGAAAAGAAGTCCTGCATTTCAGTACTCCTGCTCCAAAGAAAACTGATTCTAGAAGCAGGGCCTGCCCTACCATTAGGTAGGCTAACCTAAGCCAGCAGAGGATTTTGAGTGTTGCAGGAAGGCAAGTAATCCTTAGCTATTGAATGTACTATAGATGCAATTACCAGTAAATGGCATTCAGTGTATTTTTACTGCTAAGGATGGGACAGAAATGCTTAAAGATTTTCTGCCTTGGGGGCCAGAGTAACTTGGCTGGTTATGGGAATTTTGCACCTTGATTCAAATGGACGGGGCCTTATTTGTTGCCATCTTTGCCTCCATAACAGCCAGTCTTGGGTGGACCAGAAGGCTTATGGGGACACAGCAAACTTTATCTAAAGAACAGAAAACAGGTGGGCACTAGAAAGCCAAGAAACGCAACGGCTTTGAATCAGAAAAAGGAATTCCAAAGGAAACTTGTTTTCCCGCTAGAGAAGCGAGAGAAGCCAGGAACGCTATAATTGGAAAACCTGTGACTCTGATGGTATATAATAGCCATAATGGAAATACAAAGCGCTCTTTTCTCCTCGAACTTCGCTGCCGGCTCTCCGACAAGGCAGCGCTATTCCCTCTTGCCGCCTCTTTCGCGAACAGCAACAAAGAACTTCTGAAGTTGAGGAGGAAGCAACGAGGCGCGCGCGCGCTCTCCAACGCGGTCTTCGGCTCCGCCGCGGGGGCCAGCCCGGGCGTAATGAAAGGTAATTGGCCGGGCTGCACGCCATCTGCAGTCTCCAAATGTCTGTAATTGAGTTGTCGTAATTTTTTGCCCTTCGTAATGCACTGCCTTGCCGAGGGGAAACGGCCACGGGGTGTGGGCGGCTCCTGATCTCCCCCGGGGGTGTGACGAGGCACGCCAGAAACGATGTTGAACCGCAGCTCATAAATAGCCGAGGAGAAGTAGGCTTGGGATCGCTCCGATTTCCCTGCCGCCCGCTCCCCGGGGCGCTCCATCCGTAGGGCCAGTTTCTAGGCTGGCGCCGGAGCCATGCAGTGACTGAGGAGATCTAGAGGAGAGATCGGTCCAGGGACCCCTCGCCTTGGCCTCGCTCCTGCCAGCTGCGACCGGGCGAGCTCAGCAGGCAAGGGCACCCTCCGCTCCGGGGCAAGGTACCTTCCTTCACCGTCCCCATATTGTCCACCCTCCCTTCTTTTCCGCCGTGCGCTCCAACTTTACGAGGCTAGGAGCACGTGCTAATTTCTAAGATCAGGGGCGCCTTTAAAACAGATCCATAAAACCTCAGAAGTCCTGGTCGCTGGGCCACTTCCACGTAGCGTCTTCGTCTGTCTCTGGAAAGGGAGACTCGCTTGGGGCCAGGAGTGACGGGGGAAGTTGGGGAATTAAATGATTTCGGTCTCCTTTTAGATGCAGCGACACCCCGGTCTCCTGTTCGTCTGCTTGATCTTTTGTGCTGCTCTCTCAGAGACGTTTGGGCTGGTTTTATCCGTAAGTAACCAAACGGCGCTCTCAGCTGCTCGCACGTCTTCCAGCGGACAACGAGGCCCCGCGCAGCACGTGCTCCGACTCGACCTCCTGGTCCCTTTTCAAGCCCAGGACGTCATTATAACCGCGAGTCGCGGCTCACCGAGAGATGTCTGTCTGCTAAGTGCATCTGGCAGTGATAAGGCAGGAGAAAAATGAATCCCACTGGCAAAGATTTGATCAGGTCCAGCTGGCAAGGAACAAGCAATTTGTTGAAGAAGAGCAGAGGGAGCGAAATGAAAGGGATGCAAATCTTTTGACAAAATTCAGGAGCAGACCTAAGATTAAATCCTTGCTACTGAGATGTACTGTATATGTAATGCTGAACTCAGTTCTAACTCCTAAGCATTTTTACCCAAGGAAAATCACTGATTATTCCTATAAAGTCTGCGAAACTTACTGCTGGGTTCTCTGAAATCCTAAAGGATGTTAAAACTAATTCTTATATACAATTGATTTAGTCTTATAATATACAGCTTGCTTTTAAAATTAAAAGTACCATATGCAAATTCCAGTACATAATCCCCAAATGAATGGATGTGATTTTAATGAAATATGATGAAATCCATTTGAGTGGGTAATTCTGTATTCCCTAGATAGTATCTCTGTTTTAAAAGAAATGTTGGGTAATATATACAAAATTAATCATGCAATTTTTCCTTCTGTAAGGCTAAAGAGAAAAGGGGATGGACTATGAATAGTGCTGGTTATCTGCTTGGCCCGCGTGAGTCCAAACATTTTATATATATTTAAAACAATCTGGAAGAATAATAATTTCTACAGTTCTTTGATTATGAGTTGAAATGCTAGAGAAATTTATATATATATATATATATATATATATATATATATATATATATATATATAATATTTTATATTAGCTCTCACTCCCTCCTTGATGGAAGAGGGTATGAAATTGTTCAGTTACAGCTCTCCCTGGGTTAGTTTAACCTATTTCCAATTGAGAACTGTGAAGGAACAATTCCTCCATTATCTCATTTGAACTCTTAACAGCAAACTAATTTGATCTGAGAGCCATATTTCAGTTCCAGACCAAGTCTATGTATGTATCTCCCTGGATATGCTGATCAACTTTCTGGTTCTATTCCATTTCATAAATGGAAGGAATATGGTTCTTGAAAATATTTTTTGTTGTTTCCAAGCTTGTTTTTTCTATTTGCCTTTTTTTCCCTGTAACTGTCTAGTGAGGGTCATATATTTTAGACTGCCTGCAAACATTGGGGCATTAGTGGTGCTGTCATGCCCCAAGTAGCAGAGTAAGCAGGCAGGTAATACAGCAGGCTTAGATTATAGTTTGAAGTGAAGCAATATATAATACTTGGTTGGGGGGGAGGTTGGTTAAGTCAAATTATAAAATTATTTAGTTGACTGTTACGGCATAAGATATTTATGCTGATTTGCCCTTGGTTATTGCTGTGTATATGACAAATACCTTTGTTAGCCATGATTGGACCATTTAATATTTTGGTAGGACAGGAAGCAAAAATTATATATGTAAGACTAAGGAAGTGTTTCTCATAGGTGTCAACACCATTTGCTTATCTATGTATTTTTAAGAATCCAAATGACATCCTATTATAAAAGTAAACAACCATGTGCATAGCTGGATACATCCATTCCCATAAGTTCTGGTCATCAGAGTTAGTGGCAACCATCCTAAACATTTGGAGGGCACCAGGTTGGGACAGAGTGACTTTAAGCATCTATTGTGGTTTGTGCAAGTTCCCTTCAACATAGATGGGTCCTTGTGGTTTTAAGAAAAATTGAATTAGAAACTAATATATTTTACCCCCTTCAGTTTAGAACCTTCAGCTGAAATTGAGAAACCTTTCAACTTATCATCCTTGTAAAGACAGCCATAGTAATGCTATATTGCCCCATAAAAGATGGTGTGGAAATTCTCCCAAAGGAGTTTACAGCAGTGTTGGTTGATATAAACTCTGTTGAAGAAAAGTGATTTTTCCCTTCTAGGGAACAGCCGAGAGGGTGGCAGCTGCTGTTTGCTAGAAAAGATGTGGCTAGTTGAAGTTCCCATGTTAGCAGAAAGATGGGTAAGGTTTCCCTAGCTCAAAAATGTTCTGACAAAACTGGTGCATTATATGGAGGCTGTGAAAAAAGGTGAAAGGTCCCCTGTGCAGGCACTGGGTCATGTCTGACCCTTTGGGGGGATGCCGCTTTCGTGACGTTTTCTTGGCAGACTATAGAATGGGGTGGTTTGCCATTGCCTTCCCCAGTCGTCACCTTCCCCAGCAAGCAAGCTGGGTACTCATTTTACCGACCTCGGAAGGATGGAAGGCTGAGTCGACCTGAGCCGGCTACCCAAGGATCCAGCTTCCGCTGGGATCAAACTCAGGTCGTGGGGAGAGTTTCGGTTGCAATACTGCCACCTACCACTGCGCCACAGGAGGCTTCATATGGAAGCTACCTATCATCAATTCACACTGAAATCAGGCTATTGGTTTTATAATGTCAGTCTATCCACTCTTTTTCCAGTTTTGTATGATCACTTGGAAGGACTTACATGTTTTCTTTAAACTTCCCAATAATCAAAGATGTATTTGCTTTTGAAAATTAATCACATATGGACTGAAATTTTAGGGCAAGGGGGACTACCCCCTTTAGCCCAAGAACCTGCAATTTTAATGGATGCAAAAAAAGCCATGTTTCTTGAAAGGCAATTATATTACTAACAATTCTGAGAGGGGGGCGAATAATTGAACAGACCATCCTGGTGGTTTATGTTTTTAATTATTACTATCTAAAACAACTTCCATTGTTCATGATACAAATAAGTGAACACAATAATCCTTTCTTGTAATGGTACATACAGGTTAGAGAAGTGGGCTGAAAATTACAGATTGAAATTGAACAGAGACAAATGTAAGGTTCTTTGCTTAATAAAAAAATAAAATAAAATGTAAAGCACAGAATGAGGCTTTGGTAACAATATGCATGAAAAAAATCTTGTCATGTAGTTGATCACACTGAATATGAGCCAGCAGTGTTCATTGCAGCTAAAAAGGCAAAAATAATTTTAGGCTACTGTATATCAACAAAAGTACTGTCTCCTCATTTAGAGGGAAGGACGCATAATGGTGAAAGGTTTCAGGAAAGCAGATTCTGGTTAAATGCTAGGAAAGATTTTAACACAGCAGTTTGACAGTGGAATTACTTCTCAGGTGAGGTTGTGAATGTCTGTCGCTGAATATGTTCAAGAAGAAGCTGGATGGCCTTCTGTTGGGGATACTTTTAGTTAATTCCTACACGGAGTAAGGGCTTGGACTTGATAGCCTAAATAGCCCTTTCCAATTCTATGACTTTATCCTAATACATATCACTTGCCAATCATCAGCTGGATCAGCTGAAGCTAATTTTGGGGTGGTATACAAGTATAATGTAGTAAATTAATTAAAAATATTTCAGGAGAGCAAACCAGCTAAAGATGTCCTTTGCTGCCTGTTGTGTTAGACACATTGAGCTTACTCAATATTTTGATTATAAAATACTATGTCTGGACACTGTAGGAATAACTTTAAAGCCATACAATGGTATCTGGGTAGCAATTACTTACAAAAAGAAAGGCAGAATTAATATATTGTCTAAGGGAACAGAACTAAAATACTTTTACTTGGAACATTTTATTCTGTTTATGTTGGGTTCAAGATGGCCAAATCTCCTTTCTGTACAAAGGAAATCTACATTTCAAGTTCGATTTTATCTAAGGATAGGTAATAGCCATCATCTGTTTCAGGTCGTATTGAACAGCTCCTCAAGGAAATGCCCAGTGCAAGGGGGAGAGAAGAGCCACCTGGGGAATGTAAGATGGCTTTTGGAGGCTATTTGTGTAAACTAATTGCAGTTTACTGTCAACATAAACTATCTTAATAACATGTTTCTGAAAATGAAGGGAAGCAATCACTATGCCACATTTTATCAAGTAAACATATTGAGCCCAAAACAGCACACTATGTGCACCCAAATATGCTCACCTTTTTCAAGCAGGGCTTTTCAAGAATGAACAAACAAATGGCTACAAAGTGGATATTGTACCAGAGATGCTTTTCTTTAATTCAGTGGCAATCACTTAGTTCCATATTTGGCTAAGTCAAGACATTTGCATTATGCCAGAGATGATCAAGCTGTCACCTTCAGATGCCGTTGAACTTCAACTCCTAGCTGCTTAGACCAGAATGGTAAAGGATGAGACATGTTAGGAGTGTAGTCCAACAGCACTTGGGTGGCAACATCTTGTCTGTCTCTTCACTATACCAACAGTTGCATGATTACACCCAAAATGTGACATTGTGCTGAATTTGCTGGTGTTGTATGCCAGTGTTGCAGTAGGTCAGACACTTTGGTTTACAGTTGATGTGTCACTTCAAGTGAAATGCTTTTCTCCACTCATTCAGTGTGCATCATTCCATCAAAAAAGTCTGTTATATTTTTGTTGGGAACCTTTTTACCTGCTGGGAGGATATCTCACAATACTCTGGTGAATGTCAATGTAATAAAACCTGATCTCACGTCTTGTTTTATTTACAGATATAATAGACAGAGTTTTTAGTAACAAGCACGGTTTTGCTGGTAAACGTGACATACATCTTGAAGAAAATATAAAAGCAGGTAACCTTTCTTCTTCTAATACCTTTCTGATATGTACTTCCTACCACATTTAAAAAGTTGTTCCCAATTTCTTTTTAATTCCTAAATCATAATGCACAACCTTTTCTGGTTGAAGGGCTGCCCTTGTTTCATGCCTAGGTTTAAGCTGGGCAGCTATATCACCAACAGCAATAGATGGGGGTAGGATGAAATCCAAATTAGATTTGATTGTGTTTAATTAAATTTAACTACAGTTAATAGGATTATTGCCCAGTCATCGTGAGAATAGACTCACTTGCACAATGAGTCTCCCTTTAGTCCTTCCTTTCCCCTTCCCCCATTGTCTTGAATGCCCTCCAAATCTGCATGGGAAAAGTTCCTGGAGTGTGGATAGGAAATCTACCCTCCATTGTCTGTGCAATGCAGTTTTCAGGCAGCAAAAGACTGTAAATATAATCAACAAAGTATAGAAACATACAAGAAAGATTAAAATATTTCCACCCCCAGAAGGACAATTTACATTTAAGAAGAACATGTAGATATTTTGACATGTTTCATATTTATTGAGAAATATTATAATCCTAAAAGAATGAAAGCTAACCAAAAACTTTCTATTAAAGATTCTGAATTTCAGTGGATAGTCCCAAGCAGTTTTTTTTTATAGTTTATCAACTTTCATTTGCAAGAAGTGATCCCTACATTTGCTGCAAGTTATTAAAACATTGTTCATCCAGGCTTATCCTAAATTAATCCTCAACTACTACTTTTGTCAAGCCTTCTCACCTTCACTCTCTCATGTAATCAATTGATTTTTTTCCAGATGCTTCCACAAGACTTCTGACATACAACAATATTATGCGTACAGTAATTGAATTCTTGGCCTATTTACATCTTAAAGGTTAGTGGAGTTTTCCACATGTGAAGGGAATGGTTGTGCTACTACTTTAAAATAGGGACATACAAAATTGCACGTACAAATTGCTGTTGCTCAGAGCTCAAGATATCTAGGCATGAGAGGCCCTAAGAAGGAAATAACAGTTCAGGGTCCATATAGTGACATGTACTAACTTCCCATTCCAGCTAATAGTCAGTATACTGTTAAACACAGAAGCCATGCAATGGTTCACTAATCAATAGGAAAGCCAGTTTGGGATTAGTTCTTAGCTTATGTTGTATAGGGTCTCACACATACTAAGAATGGAGTTTCCATTCTTTAGAAAAGCTAATCTGGTGCCCCTGGGATTTGGAATGGCTTTGCTCAACTTGGGTTGGTGCTCCAATCAAAATGCTATGACATATGCCAGATGTTGCTCTTCCTTAGCTGGACAAAACAGTTCTGACCTTGGCTGGTTCTTCTCTACAAAGCTCTCAATTGCCCAGAATTAGGCCATGGGTAAGATTGACTGGGGCGTGGGATAAAGGTTTTTGAACAGGAGTCTCTGACCCTGGAATCTGATTCTCCCAAGAATGATCAGGTTGGCTTCCTCACTATTTCCTTTTTTTTTTAATCCATTCAATTGTGTCCGATTCTTGGAGACTGCCTAGACAAGTCCTTGCAGTTTTCTTGGCAAGGTTTTTCAGAAGTGGTTTGCCATTGCCTCCTTTCTAGAGTTAATAGAGAGTGACTGGCCCAAGGTCACCCAGCTGGCTTTGTGCCTAAGGCAGGACTAGAACTCATGGTCTCCTGGTTTCTAGCCTAGTGCTTTAACCACAACACCAATCTGGCTCTCATTTCCTTTTAGCATGTAGTTAATTATTTTTCTGCAAGAATTATCTCCCTTTTTAAACTTTTGTGTGCTGTTTTTCCTCTGCCTTTATTCTCCACATTTGTTCTGTATTCTACTAGATTTTAGGCATGGCAATTTGGGACTCTTTTGAGGGTCCAGAATAGAAAGAATTTCATGAATATTAATGTTGATAATTTATTCATATCAATAAATACTGATTATAAAATGCGGCTGGCATTTTAACTGACATTAGTAAGCATCTCTTCAGTTTTAATGTTTTTTTTAGATATTTGGGTGTAAAAATGAAGGGGAAAATGCAATATCAAATAAAGAGAGAGGGAAGGATATGAATTATGGCTTTTCAACAATAAATAACTTTATAATTATTTCAGGGGCATTATGCTGAAGGATTTGGGGGGAATGTATTTATGAATTCCAAAATTACTTTCAGGTTTTTAGGCCGTGTAGTCTTTTTTTTCTAAAATATGTGCTGGGTATAAGGTAGAAAATTATTTGTAAGAAGAAAAAATAACAATAGGAAGATGAAAGGCTAAGGCTGTAATTACAAGTCTGATAAAAGCGCTATTATCAATGAAGCAATAATCTTTGAGTCAAAGCCAGCCAATTTTGCAGAAGGTATTTTCCAGTCGAGTTACTTTAGGTGCATCAAAGCTCTTCAGTGGCATGGAATGGCAATATGTGCTTCCCTATTGCAACAATCTACTTCCCAAGATTAAATTAATAGCTTAGGGATGTCTTAATTCTTTTGAGAACAAAACTGTGCAAAGGTTTTGTCTAATATCAACATTATTTTATAATTGAACAGTCACTGTTACTGAGTGCCTTTTTCCCTACCTTGTATGCAGATATGCTTTTACTTTTTCTTTCTTTATGCAGAAGCTGGGGCTCTTGACAACATAGCTACAACAGTTTCTTCAGAAGAAAGAGATCAGTCCTGAAAGAGAATGCATTTATACTCTGAATTGATCTAATCTGAACATTGAACAAAATAAGACATTATTTATTGTTTACAGACCTTACACTACGACTGCTTGTCAAGTTCTTTTCTCCCCAGTGATGTTATATTATAAGATTTTTCCTTAATAAAAATGATTACTTT
Source organism: Candoia aspera (assembly GCF_035149785.1). Lineage (NCBI taxonomy): Eukaryota > Metazoa > Chordata > Lepidosauria > Squamata > Candoiidae > Candoia > Candoia aspera. Next base: position 236,845,989 of record NC_086153.1, on the reverse strand, counting down.
GGATAAATGACAAAATAATAATAAAAAAAATAGCAGCTACTTCTTGTGCTACTTTCCCTAGAAATGGGGCTTTGTTCTTTTAAATTTTCTTTCATTTCAGGGGTAGTGAAGGTGATAGGAGAAATCTCATTTTACTTTAAAGCAAAAGGACATATACAATAAACAGTTTAATTTGGTCTTTGGCTGTAAATTCATTTTAAAAATGAACTAATACTTATTTCAAATAATAGAAATCTTCGCTAGGTCTCTTTCCAAGAATTTATAGCAAATCCATCAAGCAACTGAAACAATATCAACTCATAAACTCATCCTTCATAGCACAGAACTTTCCCTATATGTACAGGCTCTGTTAAATCTCTATTCCTATGCAGTTTATACCAAGTGAGATGCTATGCTGAATCCATCTGTTCGTGAAGGTGCGTCCACTCTTTAAAAAGCTATGAACAATATAGCACTGCAGTGGGAGAGATTTCTTGTTCTGTCAGACCACACAAAACAACCTCTCAGAACATTTAAAATATATTGGATTATTCTCCGTTGTATTCAGATTCACCCACCAATGAACTGGGGAGAGAGCTGTAAATTTATCACATGTCTATGTGGAGCAAAAAACCCAATCTCAACAACAATGACCCACTTGATACACTATTTTCTTGGGAAAACAGCCCTTCAGGCGGGAAGAAATGCTGGTGGAGCTGGTTTTGAACATATGGCTTTTGAAACAGAAACAAGTAGGGAAAGGGATGAGGTGCCTCCTTTATTCCCTGTATTATATTAAATATTTGACTTTTCAGAAGGAAAAAAGGCTCCCAACTTGAAAAAGGCTATAGGATTACTGTGATGTGCATTTTCACATAATACACAGTTTAGTCTTAAATGAAAGAGTCTGTATGTTGCATGTTTTAAGGTGTATGTTGTTAGAGAGTTTTCATTTTAATTAAATGTTATCATTAGCATAATTGGTAAATGCACATATTCTTCCAAGCTGAGGCCAAGAAGCACATTAAAATTGTAGCTTGTAACTCTGCCTACCCGGGGCCAAGTTCTACTTAAAGTAGGAGGAAAACTTCTACCTAAACGTGCAGAAGAGTTTTCTGTTAATCGAGCACATTGGTTTTCTGGGTGCTTCTGTGGTCCCTCTATTTCCTGACTTTCTCAGGCTTACAAAATTGAATGGCTATGAGTATTTTCCTCTTGTAACATTCACAGAGGGGTTAGGCTATTACAAATATGCAAGTTTGAAGTTTCTCAGAAGATTTAACTAATTCATTTTTAGATACTTGTTAGGACAGTATTGTGACATCTCAGGACTCACATGGCCCTGCCCTATATTGGGATATTCAAATTAGAAAAGAAAAAGTTGTCAATAAAATTGAAAATGTGAAGGTGCCACTGAGATTCAGTTATAGGTATTGAGGCCTGATGGTGAGTTACATGCCTGATATCCTGGACAAGCATGAGGCTATAAAGTGGCAAGTTCTAGAGCAATGTTTCTCAACCTTGGCAACTTTAAGATGTGTGGACCTCAACTCCCAGAATTCCCCAGCCAGCCATGGGAGTTCTAGGAGTTGAAGTCCACACATCTTAAAGTTGCCAAGGTTGAAAAACACTGCTCTAGAGGTTCATACTAGAGGCTGTAAATTGTGGGATGTTAGACGCAAAAACAGAAAAAAAATTGAATCTCTCCAAGTTTCTATAAAAAGGCAAGTTTATAAGTTTCCTGAGATAGCAAGGTGTCTTGGTACTCTTTCAGATGGCTATGTGCATATTCTTCAGCAAAGGATCGTTACCTTGTCGTGGTGCTGGAGCTTGAGCACCTCAATGATGCCATGAGCTAAACCGTGAAGGGCCACCCAAGACGGGAAGGTCATGACAGAGAGGTCAGACTAAATGCGATCCCTGGGGAAGGTAATGGCAACCCACCCCAGTATTCTTGCCGTGAAAACTCAATGGATCCGTACAACCAGAGATATGTCAGTATACCATCGGAAGACGAGACCCCCAGGTTGGAAGATGGTCAAAACGCTACTGGGGAGGAACAGAGGATGAGTTCAACTAGCCCCAGACATGATGACGCAGCTAGCTCAAAGCCGAAAGGACGGCTAGCAGCAGACGGTGCTGGTGGTGAACGGCGAATCCGATGTTCTAAGGATCAACACACCATTGGAACCTGGAATGTAAGATCTATGAGCCAGGGCAAATTGGATGTGGTTATTGGTGAGATGTCCAGATTAAAGATAGACATTTTGGGCGTCAGTGAACTGAAATGGACTGGAATGGGCCACTTCACATCAAATGACCACCAGATCTACTACTGTGGACAAGAGGACCACAGAGGAAATGGAGTAGCCTTCATAATTAATAGTAAAGTGGCTAAAGCAGTGCTTGGATACAATCCAAAAAATGATACAATGATCTCAATTCGAATTCAGGGCAAGCCATCTAACATCACAATGATCCAAATATACGCCCCAACCACAAATGCTGAAGAAGCTGAAGTAAAGCAGTTCTATGAGGATCTGCAGCACCTGCTGGACAACACGCCTAAAAGAGATGTTATTTTCATCACAGGAGACTGGAATGCTAAGGTGGGCAGTCAAATGACACCTGGAATTACAGGTAAGTATGGCCTGGGAGAACAAAATGAAGCAGGACATAGGTTGATAGAATTTTGCCAAGACAATTCACTCTGCATAACAAACACTCTCTTCCAACAACCTAAGAGACGGCTTTATACATGGACTTCACCAGATGGACAACACCGAAATCAGATTGACTACATCCTTTGCAGCCAAAGGTGGTGGACATCTGTACAGTCGGTAAAAACAAGGCCTGGAGCTGACTGTAGTTCAGATCACGAACTTCTTCTTGCACAATTTAGGATCAGACTAAAGAGATTAGGGAAGACCTACAGATCAGCTAGGTATGAGCTCACTAATATTCCTAAGGAATATGCAGTGGAGGTGAAGAATCGATTGAAGGGACTGGACTTAGTAGATAGGGTCCTGGAAGAACTCTGGGCAGAAGTTCGCAGCATTGTTCAGGAGGCGGCAACAAAATACATCCCAAAGAAAGAGAAAACCAAGAAGGCAAAATGGCTGTCTGCTGAGACACTAGAAGTAGCCCAAGAAAGAAGGAAAGCAAAAGGCAACAGTGATAGGGGGAGATATGCCCAATTAAATGCAAAATTCCAGAGGTTAGCCAGAAGAGATAAGGAATTATTTTTAAACAAGCAATGCGCGGAAGTGGAAGAAGACAATAGAATAGGAAGGACAAGAGACCTCTTCCAGAAAATTAGAAACATTGGAGGTAAATTCCAGGCCAAAATGGGTATGATCAAAAACAAAGATGGCAAGGACCTAACAGAAGAAGAGATCAAGAAAAGGTGGCAAGAATATACAGAAGACCTGTATAGGAAGGATAACAATATCGGGGATAGCTTTGACGTTGTGGTCAGTGAGCTAGAGCCAGACATCCTGAAGAGTGAGGTTGAGTGGGCCTTAAGAAGCATTGCTAATAACAAGGCAGCAGGAGACGACGGCATCCCAGCTGAACTGTTCAAAATCTTGCAAGATGATGCTGTCAAGGTAATGCATGCTATATGCCAGCAAATTTGGAAAACACAAGAATGGCCATCAGATTGGAAAAAATCAACTTATATCCCCATACCAAAAAAGGGGAACACTAAAGAATGTTCAAACTATCGAGCAGTGGCACTCATTTCACATGCCAGTAAGGTAATGCTCAAGATCCTGCAAGGTAGACTTCAGCAGTTCATGGAGCGAGAATTGCCAGATGTACAAGCTGGGTTTAGAAAAGGCAGAGGAACTAGGGACCAAATTGCCAATATCCGCTGGATAATGGAAAAAGCCAGGGAGTTTCAGAAAAACATCTATTTCTGTTTTATTGACTCATCTAAAGCCTTTGACTGTGTGGACCATAACAAATTGTGGCAAGTTCTTAGTGGTATGGGGATACCAAGTCATCTTGTATGCCTCCTGAAGAATCTGTATAACGACCAAGTAGCAACAGTAAGAACAGACCATGGAACAACGGACTGGTTTAAGATTGGGAAAGGAGTACGGCAGGGCTGTATACTCTCACCCTACCTATTCAACTTGTATGCAGAACACATCATGCGACAAGCTGGCCTTGAGGAATCCAAGGCTGGAGTTAAAATCTCTGGAAGAAACATTAACAATCTCAGATATGCAGATGATACCACTTTGATGGCTGAAAGTGAAGAGGAACTGAGGAGCCTTATGATGAAGGTGAAAGAAGAAAGCGCAAAAGCTGGCGTGCAGCTAAACCTCAAAAAAACCAAGATTATGGCAACCAGCTTGATTGATAACTGGCAAATAGAGGGAGAAAATGTAGAAGCAGTGAAAGACTTTGTATTCCTAGGTGCAAAGATTACTGCAGATGCTGACTGCAGTCAGGAAATCAGAAGACGCTTAATCCTTGGGAGAAGAGCAATGACAAATCTCGATAAAATAGTTAAGAGCAGAGAAATCACACTGACAACAAAGGCCCGCATAGTTAAAGCAATGGTGTTCCCCGTAGTAACATATGGCTGCGAGAGCTGGACCATAAGGAAGGCTGAGCAAAGGAAGATCGATGCTTTGAAACTGTGGTGTTGGAGGAAAATTCTGAGAGTGCCTTGGACTGCAAGAAGATCCAACCAGTCCATCCTCCAGGAAATCAAGCCAGACTGCTCACTTGAGGGAATGATATTAAAGGCAAAACTGAAATACTTTGGCCACATAATGAGAAGACAGGACACCCTGGAGAAGATGCTGATGCTAGGGAGAGTGGAGGGCAAAAGGAAGAGGGGCCGACCAAGGGCAAGGTGGATGGATGATATTCTAGAGGTGACGGACTCGTCCCTGGGGGAGCTGGGGGTGTTGACGACCGACAGGAAGCTCTGGCGTGGGCTGGTCCATGAAGTCACGAAGAGTCAGAAGCGACTAAACGAATAAACAACAACAATGCCCATATTATTAGGCTATCCACATATTATTTTAATTCCCCTCTGAGCAAAGTAGTGATTTAAATCATATGCTAAGTTAACTTAAAATAGTGAAACATTTTATGAGAAGGAATTTTATGAGAATTATAATGCTAGGTGCTCTTTGAAAGTCATGCTTTGCAAAGCGGGCAACATTCAATTTACATTTTCCCCCAAAGAAGAACTCTCTTTTCTTTTGTGGAGTTGGATATAAAACAGAAGCTGTTTTAACTGTTACCTTTGACGCTTTCTTAATTGGGGTCATCAGGGGGTACTCTTGTGCTAGGAGAAAGACAAATTTCAAAGTAGCCACTCCAGAACCCTAGCAGGAAACATTCCATTCATGAAGTGCCATTTATGAGTGAGCCTATTACCAGTCACTAGCAGCTATTAAGGATAGGACATGACCACTTCAGTCATTACACAACCATCCACTGCAATCTAACAATGTTGTTAAAAATGGTACAAAACTTTGATTCAATTTGGAGTTGTTATGGCCGAATTTGTCAGCCTTACGAGGTAGACCAGGCAGGAAACACAACCAGATGAACTAATTCTACTTGATTGTAAAGCTACATTAACAGAATCTTATAAGTCTAAACGAATATCTCCCCTTGTCTCCTTTACAGCCCAAGAAACTGGGGGGGGGGGAGGGTCTCTTCTGAGCCTCTTGCCCCACCTGCATTCCTGCTGCATGTTCAGGTGCCTTTTATCTGACCGATCCCTTGGCCCTGTCTCTCAAAGTCATTCCCACATAACATTACAGAATTGATTCTGGTGACTCTATACAGGGGCAGGGGATAAGTCAGTTCCCCTTTTTAATGTTTGCAATGTCAATTTCAAGAGCTTCTCAAACTTCTCCTTAACAGCTCTTCTCTGGAAGAGGCAAATGTTAGTCCTTCAATCTTCCACATTCCATTCTTTCTCTCTGCTCAGTCCCTGATATTCATAATCCCGTATCACTACATTTTACCTGTCTGATCATCTACCTATTTAGTGTATTTTTATCCTTCTTCTCAGATAACTGTCTTCCAGGGCAATTCATATCCCTTAAAGATCAGGGCCATCCTTAGGCTTATGGTAAAAAATTAAGAGAAACAGAAGGGAAAGGGAGAAGATGAACTGGCATTTCCATTCAGTGCTCAGTACTCTTCCCCTGCTAGACATTATTTTCCCTTTGTCCCCTGGTCAATGGAAAGAAAACCAGGTTACTTTATTTCCAGCTTCCCAGTTGTTCAAGGAGAATTGCAGGTGGGGAAGGCATGTGAGGGCTCCATTTCACAGAGATGAATGAATCAAGCTCCCTGCAGCAGTTTTCTCTGGCTGGTGTAAGAATCAGGTTGGTCTTCTGGAAGGCTTCCTTGTGGCCATCTGAGTCCATGGTGAGGGCAAGGAGTGGAAAATGACAAAAGGAGCAATTCCAGCCCCATCCCTTTTGTACATGTGTCGTGACATCACACATGTACAGTATGACAGGAAAAAGGGTTTCTTTGCGATACCTCTGTCTGTGGCCTTGGAACCCCGAGTTCTCCATTGTGCCCAGATCTTGCCAGGTGGGCTTTCTCATTCCTTTACTTAGGAGCCAAAAGTTCCCTTTCTCCACCTTTGTCTATCCCCTCACTATTCCTACCTTCTCAACCAAGCCTTCAAGACATTTCAGTGATGGGCCTGAAGCCTAGCAGTGCATTGCCTGCAGTCTTCAAATTTCAAAGGCCCTCTGCAAGCCCACCGCTCAGGCCAGTAGAAGAATGATTTGCACCTTCTCTGGGAGCCTCCTGAGAGGACTGGGAGCCAGAAAAGCCTCAGAGTATAATAGAGGGAAGCTGAGATCTGGCCTGATGGAAAGTGCCTGGTGATGCTGTCAGCTCTCAACGGGAGGCTAAATTAACTTCCCAAGCAGACCTGAAGATACGTCTGGTACCAGCCAGAGAGAGAAAATGATGGCTTTGCCCCTCACAATGTTAGCATTGGCCACCTTTCATCGCTAGCGCATCACTCTTAAGTGATTATTACAACGAGAATGTACCCATCAATAGAAAATTGTTTCCCACACTTAGCTTTATGCAATGTTTAATATCACAATAATAATAATAATAATAATAATAATTGAAATGATGTTTAATCTCTTACTGAATGTTTTTATCTCTTATTCTATATTTTGTTGCATTGCTCTTTTGACTGAGAAGCATATAGTACATATTTATTTTTAAAAAGACATATTAATGTTTGTAAGGCACTGGGCTTATGTACCTTTCAGTTTTTTTTCTTTCTCTTTTTTTCATTTAGCACCATGCACCCACATATAGCATTCATGATTAGTTTAGCAAATCTTAAGAAATGTGTTGATCTGACCAAACCTGAGCACAGCATTATGTTTCTCCAAAGATTTATTTGGTACTATTAACAAAAGGGATACAAGAATTTGATTTCTTTTAAAATCTATTTTGAATGTGAACGAATATCATTCCAGTGGGAAAACTATTCTTTGGTTCTCATAGCCACAAAAATAAATAATTCTGTCTTTAACAGGGAATTATTACAGAGATAACTGGGATATTGTCCCATATGCTATTAAGCTAAAGGCAACTATGAGCTACAGAAAATGGGATGGAAAAAAATATTTTTTTTCATTTTTAAAAGCTATCATAATTTGGCATATGTGTAATTCAGTTGTCAGATTTAATGCACACTAGTAAAAGGGAAATCTCTTTGTTTACTAGATCAGTTACTAAGATGACAAAGCACTTTGTCAAAAGTGTACTGTAGTTCATATTAAAAATGCACTGCAGGTTGTATAATCCAACTAGGGTAGATGAATATAAAATCAAAGAAAGCATATCAGTAGGGGGAATAATCCACCTCGATCCTATGTTATAATGAAAAAGTAAAAACAAATTAAACTAGATTGTAGCAAGTGTAACATAGTTACATTTGCTACATAGTTCAACTATGTTCCTTATGGCGTAAAAAATGTATGGCAGACCTTGAGATTCAAGGGTCAGACCATATTGTCTGAAAAGTTCAAGAACAAATATTTCAATCCTTCCAAGCATAGGTGTAATCACACATAGTTACATACTGCCGTAGCTACATCATGTGAAATAGTAGGCTAGCTTTGTGCCCTGCATGTATTGGTGTCTTTGAGCACATACAGTCATATATGAACAGACTTGCAGCACAATGTACATGCATAACTACCCTGCTTACCATGGCCACTTTTTCCATATACTTGCATTGATCCAGTGGGGAATCAGTAATTTAGCAGAAGTGGATATATTTTCACACAACTGATGGTTTTTCTGCTTGCATTTCTCTCCCACCTTTTCTCAAGGCAGCTTACATGAGGGTCTCCCCAAATTTTTCCCTCGCCAAAATCCTGTGAGAGAGACTGACCTGAAGGCCCTCAGTGACCTCCATGGTTGAGTGAAGTGACCTCCCTCAGTGACCTCCATGGTTGAGTTGAAGCTCCATGGAATGAGCTTCCTCATTCCAATTTCAACACATTAATCAATATACCACACTGAACACCACACAAAGAGCCAACTTTGGTTCCCTTGCTTCTACTGCCCTCCCTCCTTCCTACCCTCCAGCAGTTTTATGGCTTCTTCAGAAGAGGAGAGACCTTGAAGCAGCAAACGAATTGTGTGAAACTCAAAGTTCCAATCCCCCATAACATTAGATACTACCTGCTTACTACAGTAGTTTTATGATCAAGGATGTGCCAATGAGCTTTCAGCCAACACTGCAGCATAGCACAGACCTACCCAGAGATAAATTCTTGGAGAATAAAATCAAGGGGAAAAAGAAGAGCAACCTTTTTCCAGATGCAAATCTTCCAACATGATATATATGAAATAAAACTAGGTGGCAGTCCAAATGGCTTGCCTGCAGAATAAGACTCCTGATGTGCAACAGTCGTTCTGGGATGCAGACTCACTTTTGATGTTGCTATACATGGGCAAAAAGAATAGATCAAAAGATTTTCCAACTGGGTCTCACCATGGAATTGCACAGACTGAAGGCAAGGCAAGAAGTCACATATACAGCTACCATGCAAATAATCGGGGCTTCACCTGCACATCGGCCATTGCCTTATTGTTTATTACATTCTTTATTCACCTAGTTTTGTAGGTGACATACCTATCTGCATATTCACTTTATGAGCTATTCTATTACACATGTTCTCTTGGTTGGGCCTAAGTAAAGAAATACTAACATTAAAAACATTAAAAAATGGCACAGAATATCACTGCTTTGAAACAAGGACAAGCAGCAGTGATACAGTGAAAGCAGGGAGGAAAGAAGTAAAACATACTTGAAACCTTAGCTGAATAATAATAATAATAATAATAATAATAATAATAATAATAATAATATAGAAATGTAAGTGGTTTGGGAAAATGCTAAGGTCTTTGCCTTGCTTTGAAAAAATATTAAAACACTAAATGCACTGCTCAGTTATGTATACAATGTGAAAATTTGCATCCGTCTCTTTGAATTGATAGGAATGTGTATCAGCTCCACGTGTGTTGACCAGTATTAATATATTTTTTCCCTGCATCTAGTACTTGCTGCATTCAATGCCTTGTTGCCTTTGTCCAACTGTTTGTATTCTGGTGCCAATATGTCAAACCATTATTCTGCAATAAGAGTTGCTTAATTTGTGTGATAGTCACACTGCACTTGCTGAGATCATGAGTTTCAGAATCCATTATGCTGCAAGAGTCAATTAAGGAAGAATTTGATGAAGAATGAATATAGATATAGATAATGCATTTTTTCAGTTTTTAACCATTGTTAGATTGAAAGGCTCAGCACAGAACCTGGCTTATATTTTTATATGCTCTTATCACAAAAGGCTAAAAGGGTATATGATAACATCATTCCATGTCTGTACATGTGCACTGGGGAGAAACTTATTCAGTTTGCATTTGAATTGAATTTTATTTAATCTGTACTTTTGAAACAATAAACTGAATTATGGTTATTCCTCAAAATCCACAGTTGTCTGCAAAAATGCAATTCTCCAGCAAAAATGCATACAGCTTATCAAAAAAAAAAAGAGCAAGTATATATTAGGGATTGTGAAAGTGACCGTGTGTGTGTGTCTCATGTCTCGTCCATGTATGGTTTGTTCCAATAGCCCACTTACCATCAGATTGTCCTGGTTCCACAACATCTGACGTGAACCTTGTTAATCCATGCGATGTCCAAGCCGGCATGACTCCCTTAGTCCTATGGGACTTCCAGATCCAGACGGACAGGCAAGTACTGGCCAATCAACCAGACATCATGGTAGTAGACAAGGACCAGAAGACAGCGGTGGTGATAGATGTATGTAGCAGTGCCAAGTGCAGGCAACATGAGGAAGGAGGAGTATGAGAAGCTGGAGAAGTACCAGGGCCTGAAGGAGGAACTAGAGAGGTTGAGGAAGACACATACCACCCATAGGGGTGGGAAAGGATTTTTTTTAATTGAATCTATTCTGAGGGCTCTTTTCATAGAATCGCTGTGTTGGAAGGATGCATTTAAGCCACTGAGTCAACTCTCACTTCAGTACAGAGATCCAAATTATGGCATCCCAGTATGAAGGCTGTCTAGGTTACATCTAGTGAAGTGGAAACCACCAGCTCTCTGGGTCATTGGTTCCACTGTTGAGCTGCTCTTATGTTTTCTGCCTTCCTATAACTTGATCCTATCATTCCATTGCCTACAGTCTGGAATGACAGAGAAAAGATATTGGCCTTCTTCTGTGTGACATCTTTTCAGGTACTTGAAGACTTCTCTCGTATCTACTCTTGCTCAGTCTTCTCAGTGCTAAACGTTTCTATTTCCTTCCATCTCTCTTCATAATATTTCTAGTTCCATTGAACCCTCTCCAGATTATCTCAACCCTCCTAAAAGTGTGGTGCCTAGAACTGGACACAATATTCAAGGTGGGCTCTGATCAACTGAACCCTACTGCTCAAATCCTTGAGACCCAAGAATCTGAGCATAATAAGGCCCAGTCACAACTACTTTGGCAACAACATCAGAAAGAGAAAACATGTTATGTTTTGGTGGGTATGTGCCACAGACTGCCAAGACAGGCAAAAGATCTGGATGATGCCCTCCTGGACCAGATTACAGAACTTTCGGGGTGGAGAAACATCATAATAACTTGGCCAATACTGCAGGATCCAAAAACTTCTTCAGTAGCATTGCTGACAGTTTTATTTTCCAGAAAATTGAAGAAGAGACAGAATGTTTAGTTTTCTAGTGCTTATAGAGAAGAGCGGGTTGAAGAGGTATAATGTAGTGGGAATTTTGGGAGCATGACATGTTGGAGCTCAAGATACCACCAAAAAAAAAAAATCACAGCATAGTTGTATAAGCACACCAGATTTCAGGAGCTTAAAGAAGCACTAGTCAGGGTCCCATGGATAGAAATTCTTAGGACAAAGAAGGTGCAGTAGCATTGGACCATTCCAATTAGAAAAAAAAAAAAGTGGGGGGGCAGTTTAGGAAGCCCTTATAGATGCACAGGGAGCTTTTGGCTGAGCTAAGAGATAACAGGGACATGAATAGGAAATGGAAGATGCGTATAATCATAAAAGAGGAAAAGAGACCCCCTCAATCCTCTTGTACCTTCTGAACTGATTAACTAGAGCCAGGATTCAGGATCTTCATCTGTCTGAGTAGATTCCTTAGCTCAGCTTGTAAATGAGTTTCTTGTTAGTTTTCAGAGTGACTTGCTGGCAGACTGTCCTGATATACAGAACAAGACAGTCCTTCTAGCTTATCATTATTTCTCTTAAAACCAGTTGAGATACAGCATCTTGAAAGGCATTTGTTCAGTTCAGTTTCGTCATCTTTATTTATGGCAGCAGTCCTTAGTAACCTATGTTGAACGGGTCCACTGTGTGACCAAAAATTAAATTCTGTTAATAACACAGACACACAGACACACACACACACATATATATAGGAAAACAAAAAAACTGAACCCAGATCTGACACTTTATTCTTAATTTTAAAAAGCCACGTTATTATAATCAGTTATCTAAAGAAAATAAGATACTTTAATTATGTGAATGTTCCCTAATATCTCATTATCTGACAGAGTTGAATGCGATTTCTTAAAATTCTTTTTATCAGAAACTCATTTTGGGGGGAGAAAAAATCCCACGAAACATAAAAGCTGTACTTTAGAGAAAAGAAATCTTTTATGGAAAAAAGGTGTTGATTTAGTGAAAAAGGAGGGATTGGCTAGTACATCACCTGCCTTGTAGTATTTTCCTTTTGTGCATGGACAAAGACCTTTTATTTAAGTATATGAAAAAAAAATGTCATACTTTCTTTTTGAAGTATTGTAAGACAGCATTTCTTCCTTATACTTAAATAAAAGGTCTTTGTCCATGGATTGCAATTGTTCATATTATTGTTCTTCAGCTACATTAGGAAATAAGCTGCTATTAAAATTCTGGAAGATCCTTTAGTACCTGCCTTTATGAAGCATAAATTAAATACAGCCTTGTTGGTACTTCACTCCATTTGGAAAAGTGGAATTTCCCGGAAAGCAGTTGATGGCCATGCTGCAGCACACGAGAAGGAAGGCCAAGCTGACTTCCTCAACTTGCAGCTCACTCTTCTGGCGGGCTCCAAGCAAAGGCCTCTTCACCGCCATCTCTTCTATGTTAGCCAGCTGAACAGAACCATTCTGAAGTACCTTGTGGTGCTTGGCTTCCAGCTGCTCACAAGGCTCACTCCATGCTGGACTGGGCAACTTGGGCCCTTGGCCTCCTGGTGAGAAGGCTCCAAGCAGGGGCACTGGTCGCCCCTTCCCCACTTAGCTTCTCCCTGTCGGCTGCTAAACAGAGAGGAGTTGTTCCTGCCCTGCTGCTTTCCCTTCTTGGGCTCTGACTGCTTAAAGCAGGTTCAGCTGGACAGCACGTCTGCCCCCCTTGCTCCCATGGAAGGGAGGCTGAGGTGGGAGCCTGGCAGAGAGACTGCCCACAGACCCCCGTATATAACAGCTGCTATTCCCACACTTCAGTCTGGAAAGGGTGGGAAGCAGCTCAGGCTACCAGTCCCCTCCTCCCCTCAAGTAATTCCAGCTCCGCTGGGTTACTTCTTCTGTGAGCATGCCACCTGAGAATGGCCTCCCTTTGCCTTAGACATTGGCTATGTCCTTCCCACCAATCTTGAGGGCAACCAGCTTTCACCTGCCAAAAGTCTGGCCCAAATGAGGTAGAGGTGTAGGTGATCCTGAGGCTGGCCTAGAAACCTTCCAGTAGGACAGCTGCTGCAGAAGAAGGCCAGGACTCTCCCAGTAGCGCTTTGGACCCAGGTCTGTCCTCGGATGCTGGCAGGATGTTCATGGCCACTCCCTGTTGAGTAGAAGACCAAGCTGCAAACCTTACCCATCTCCTGCCGCAAGCTGGTACAGGGCTTGTTTGCTGATCCCTTCCCAAGCCTCAGAAGAAGGAACTTGTTCTGGGCCTTGTTTCACATTTTGCTGGGGCAATCCAGTTTGCCCAGGGAAATAGAAGCTAGTTTTGACGGTGCTCCAGCTTTCTGGGCACAAGCTGAAATCGCGTGCAAACCATTCAAAGCCACTCATGGTGGGGTCATAAACCAGACTTTGGGAACCCTGACAGAAGATGTAATTGAGGCCTGTTCCTAATATAGGAGTCCTGAATAAAGCGCCACCCTAGACATCATTGCCTCCCCCAACATCATCCAGCTTTAATGAATGGCTGCAGGTAGCGGGGCAAGAAGGTCATCATTGCTCCAGGGAAGTGCCCACTGCCCAACATTTCTGTAGAATGTCCCCCTCTAGAATCTCTTCAGGGCATGTTAAGGGCAAAGGAGCCCTGCTAGGAAGAAGTAGCAAACAGGGAGCATAAAATGACTGTACGAGTCCTCAATAAATTCCTTCCCTCCTCAAGTTCTGTAGGGTAGAAGAAAATCTTAAGTAGAGAAAAAAGGAAGAGAAAATAGCGTGGCTTATTTATAATGAGCCTAAATGGTCTTTCATCAAGCCAATTTACATATAATGTATGCAAGTCAATTCACAGCTGTTTCTATCTTTCCTTAATTGATATGTCAGTTTACAACCCAGAGCCATCTGCTTTCTGGGGTGCTTGCATCATTTCCTCTCTTTTAATTTAATAGCTGAATGTTTAAAGAAAAATCGCAAATCTCCTTTTAATTACATGCAGTACCAGCAAAACCAATCTGTTAAATAAGGACCAAAATTTGAAGCATTACCTTGGTTTGTAACTGGTTGAATAATTAATTAATTAATTAATCTATCTATTTATCTATCTATCAAACTTTATCACTGCCCATCTCCCCCATGGGGGGGGGGGACTCTGGGTGGTTTACAATAAAACAGAATTAAAATTCAGAACAATTACAAATACAACAATATAATAAAAATAGAAATGTAATAGAATCTAAATGGCTAAGAGATTTTAATCAGTCTGTGAGTGTAATAGGTCCATCAAAAATCACTCTAGGGCACTAGCCATCCCCAGGTATGACTGTTCCCCCTCCCATTCCAAGCCTGCTGGCAAAACCAGGTCTTTAATCTTTTTCAAAAGTCCAGGAGAGAGGGGGCCTGTCTCACCTCTGGGGGAAGGATGCTCCAAAGGGCGGGAGCTACTGCAGAGAAGGCACGCTTCCAAGACCCCGCTAAATGGAATTCTTTTACGGATGGGGTCCGTAACATGCCCTCCCTGCATGACTGGATGGGGAAGGTTGATGTAATAGGGATGAGACTGTCCCTAAGATCTCCTGGTCCCATGCCATGTAGGGCTTTAAAGGTGATGACCAACACATTGAATTGGACCCGGAAGCAAACTGGAACCCAGTGCAGCTCACGCAACAAAGGTGTTACATGTGCAAACCTTGGGACACCCAAGATTGCCTGCACGGCTGCATTCTGGACTAGCTGTAGCTTCCAGATATTCTTCAAAGGTAGCCCCATGTAGAGTGCATTACAGTAGTCTATATGGGAGATGACCAGGGCATGAATGACTGTTCAAAGGGCCTCTCAGTCCAGGAAAGGGCATAACTGGTGCACAACATGAGTTGTGTGAAGGGCCTCCTGGCCATGACTGCGACCTGCTCTTTGAGCAGGAGTCGTGAGTCCAAGAAGACCCCCAAGTTATGCACTGGGTCTGTCTGGGGCAGTGCAACCCCATCCATCACTAAAGATGACAAGTTCCTAGTACCTGAGGTGCCGTTAGTCCACAGCCACTCTGTTTTACTAGGGTTTAGTTGAAGCCTGTTGTTCCCCATCCAGGCACCCCCAGCCCCCAGGCACTTGGAGAGAGTGGTCACAGCATCACCTACTTCACTTGGGATGGAGATATACAATTGAGTATCTTCAGCATACTGATGATACCTTATCCCATGGTGACGGATGATCTCACCCAGCGGTTTCATATAGATGTTAAAAAGGAGTGGAGAGAGTACCAAGCCCTGTGGCACCCCACAAAAAAAGGGGCTGCGGGCTGGATCTCTTGCTCCCTATCAACACCTATTGGGACCAGCCCTGGAGGAAGGAGGTGAACCAGCGCAAGACTACGCCACCCACCCCCAACTCCCTGAGCCAACCCAAAAGGATACCATGGTCGATGGTATCAAAAGCCGCTGAGAGGTCAAGAAGAGCCAGGATTGGTGCACTGCCCCCATCCTGCTCCTGCCAGAGATCATCCATAAGTGCAACCAATGCCATTTCTGTCCCATAACTGGGCCTGAAACCTGACTGGAAGGGGTCTAGATAATCCGTTTCATCCAGGATCCTCTGGAGCTGCAACGCCACCACTTTCTCAACCACTTCCCCCAAAAAGGGGAGGTGGGAGACTGGACGAAAGTTGTCCAGTATGCTAGGGTCTGGCGATGGTTTCTTGAGGAGGGGGCGCACCAGCACCTCCTTAAAGTCTGCCAGAAATACCCCCTCTCTCAAGGATGCATTTACCATCTCCTGGACCCAACCACACGTCCACTTCCGAGCTGCCTTCACCAGCCAGGAGGGGCATGGATCTAATTGGCAAGTGGTGGCATTTACAGTCCGGAGGATCCTGTCCATTTCCTTGGGCTCAACAGGATCAAACCGTTCCCAAATAACTGGATAAGAACGTTCCCCGGGAATGGATCTGAGCAATTTTATCCTACATATGCCCAGGAAACTCCTCAGCTCGGCCCTGTAGGTGGATCTCCAAATCCCCTTTCCCCAGAAGGGATCATGTAATCTTAAACAGGGCTGCCAGGCAACATTCCACGGATGCAATAAGGGCAGAGAAATACTGACATTTCGCTGCTCTTACCACCACAAGGTAGGCCTTAATGGCGGCTCTAGCTTGCGTTCAGTCAGATTCAGTCTTTGTCTTCCTCCAGTGGCTCTCTAGGCATCTCTTAATCCTCTTCAGAACCCTCAGCTCCTCTGTAAACCATGGGGAGTGTCGGGTTCGATGGGACAACAGAGGCCACACGGGCGCTATCGTGTCCAAGGCCCCAGCTGCTTCCCTATTCCAGGCAGCCACCAGAGCCTCTGTTGGACCGTGCAGCAGATCCTCAGGTATAACCCCCAGCTCCCTCTGAAACCCTGTAGTGTCCATTAGTCTCCAGGGGTGGACCAATCGAATGGGTCCTGCCTCCCTGCAGAGGGAAGCAGCATAGGAGAATCTCAGGCTCACCAGGGCGTGATCTGACCATGACAAAGGGAAAAGATGTACTTCTCCTCTCAGATCACATTGCCACTGCTCCAACAAGAAAACTAAGTCTGGGGTGAGGCCACTGTCCAGAGTTGGGTCTCGAATAATCTGAATCAGGTCCATGACTGCCATGGTGGTCATAAACTCCCAAACTGCCTCCGAGGCCCGCCCCATGGACGGCAGATTGAAGTCCCCCAGAACCATAAGCCTGGGGAACTCTACCTCCAACCCCGAGATGGCCTCCAGCAGCTCAGGTAGGGAGGTTGCTATGCAGCAGGGAGGCTGGTACAATAGCAACACCCCCAACTGTTCCCAAGAACCCAACTTGAAAAATAGGGTCTCACACCCAGTCACTCGTAGAGCACGGCTGCTGAAGGTAACAAGAGATTCCTGGATGACAACAGCCACCCCTCTTCCCCTGCCCTGAGGTCTCAGTTGGTGCCATACTCGAAACCCAGCTGGGCACATCTCTGAAAGAGGAACACCTCCTTCTGGGCCCAGCCAGGTTTCAGTTATGCACGCCAGGTCTGCCTACTCCTCCACGATCAAATTGCAAATGAGCGGGGCCTTGTTGTTAAATGACCTGGCATTACAAAGCAGCAGCCAGAGTTCAGGGCCTCCATGAGTCTGCTGACCAGGGTCTGGGTCTGAGCACAGAGGGCCAGAACATGCCACCAGTAATAAACACCTGGGGTATCTTCCCCATAGATAGCCCACCCTCCGAGTTCTGTCATAACATCCCTGACCCATCACCACCTTTATCCTCTGTCCCGCCCTACAATTCCCAGAGTCTTGCAGTCTATTAGCCCCCAATCCTGAACTCTAAAGACCCCTGGTTAAATATAGAGATTCCTCCATTCAAACACTCATTCACTCACTCACTCACATGCTCAATCGGTCGCAGTGTGATGGCGGGCCCTTCGCATGCACCAGCTTATGCTTTCGGCGTTGTTAGGGCCTCACCATTGCCCACCCTCTCATTCACTGTGCCCCCCCTCAGCTTTTCTCACTGGTCAGGAGGGGGCACACCAGCTACTACTCCTCACCCTCTGCCTTTCACTCAGGAGGTGGGTGTTTCCATACAGTCATTCTCAATCAGTAACCCATACTCCCTCTCACACCTCTCACACCTGGGAGGGAGTACCCCATTCACCTTGGAGGAACCTTCACAAAGCTAATGATGACTAATGATGACTAAAAGGAGTCATTATCCTAAATTCTCAGATCTTAAAATTAAAATTTGCGCCGACGGACCTGTTCTACAGACCGCCAGATACCCACTTGGTCCAATTCCCCCACCCCATCCCAAATCGACACATCTTCCAGTTGGAGATGTTTATTGTCCAAGGCTAGAAGCTTTGAGGAGCCTCGTGTGGCACAGAGTGGTAGGTGGCAGCATTGCAACTGAAACTCTCCCCACAACCCGGGTTCGATCCCAGCGGAAGCTGGATTCTTGGGTAGCCAGCTCAGGTCGACTTGGCCTTCCAGCCTTCCAAGGTCGGTAAAATGAGTACCCAGCTTGCTGGGGAAGGTGACGTCTGGGGAAGGCAATGGCAAACCACCCTGCTCTATAGTCTGCCAAGAAAATGTTGCGAAAGCGGCATCCCTCAAAGGGGTCAAACATGACTCAGTGCTTGCACAGGGGACCTTTCACCTTTCACCACAGAAGCTTTGAGCCTCACCTTTGCTGGGCCATCTTCTTGTCTTGGAGCCCTGCCTTCCCCTCTGTGGCTGGCAAGGCAGGCTGGCCATGCCTCATGAAATACCTCTGTGAACTGTAGAGCTGTTGTGCCCAGCTTGCCTCTTCCCACCTCTATGTTTTCCTGGCAATGGGAGCAAATTGTGCAGCTGGGATCTGCCACCTTTTGAAAATGAGCCCACCTCATGCTGCTTCCCTTGTCTTTGCAGCCAATTCTACAACTGTGAGTTAAGCAGGAGCGCTGTTGGCACTAGTGCCCCTTTGGTTGTCTTCTCTGCACTGACATACAGCTCACTCCCTGGGATAACTATGAGGGTGTCAGAAAATCCTTTTCCTCCTTCCCCAACAGCACATCATCTGCAATAGACCCCTCATGAAGAGGACAGAGCAGTGAGGCTGCTGCCCTTCCTCCTGACACACTGGAGCTGCTGCATCTCACATCACTTCCTGCCATAGCAATCTCTCAGAGTTTTCTGACCACTCAATATGTGCACCCAGATCTCTCTACTGAAAAAGATAGGGGCAGGGGCTTAAATTTTTTTAGAATCTTTTTTGTGGAATGGAATTAGTGGAGTTTTGTTCACTCCAGGATCAGGGGTAACCCATGAGGCTGAACATTGATGAAATGTTCTCTGCACTCTCCTGTTGGTCAACTGTAGGAAAAATGGATGAGCTTTGATTGATTTGTTCTGGTTTGAGAGCAGCAGAAGTAAAAACAATTGTGGGTCAGACTCAAATTTCAAAATGCCTTATCCAAAGAATAAAGATGACAAGTCTATCCTTGTCTATCACTCTATACTAGCTGACTGAAACACAGAAGATCAATGTGCTGACACAATAAATAGGAGGGCTGTGCAGCACTTCTGCTGGTCTGTGTTTACAGGGAGAAAGCCAGAAGGTGGCTTCCAAGTCACAGCTCTCTGGAGCATTCCTACCATATTCTCTCCACCATCAGCCACTCCACCATTCTACATAAGGGCTGGTTACATAGTCAGAAGTCCCTCCAATCGACACACATTCTCAGAAAATCCCACTCAAATTAGACCCAGTGTTGTGTTTTCTGAGTAGGCTGTCTCTTGACCAGGGCTCAAGCCTTGGAGGACATCTCCCTCACTCTAGGGAGGTGACCACCACTGTTCCCTTTCTTGCTCCAGAAGAGAATATAGAGGATTGCTGCAGTGCGCCAATCTTCCTGGGTATATGGCTTAAATTTAGTTTGCAATAAAGTAACTAGATAGATTGTACAATACAATAACTTTCAGATCAAAATTCTTCAGCATATCAAAGAACAAGGTACCTGTGTTTGGCAGGAAAATGGAGCAAATCATTGCAAGTTATATGTAAATGGTAAAAAAAAAACCTTGAGCAAGTAAACTGCACTTCGTTAGAATGTTTACTATAATGAGGGAAGTGAATGGATTGCAATTGTTCATATTAACAAGGGAAGTGAATGAAGAAAAACATTTGTATAATGTTCTGTCCACTTTGTAGTATGAAAGTAAGAGTAGGTATCTGTGTGAGGTCTGTTTCCTGACTTGATCTACCTTAAAGAGCTGACAGTGACAGGGAAAGAAGACTTTGAGGCTGCTCAGTCATGTGGGCTGGTCTGCCTGATCAGGTTGCCCCAGCATGAGTGTGGACCCCAACCATTTCTCAAGGGCAGGAATGCATCATGTCATTCTCCATTTACCTCCAGCTCACCAGGTTGGCAAGCTCAAGCCATCTTTTCCTGCTATGCATCAAAGAAGTGTTTTCCAGTTTGTGCTGGCACAGGGGTGCTGTCCAGCTCACCTTCTGCACCTCATTTCCTTATAGGCAAAGCCCTCCACTCCAACTGGCTGCTCTGTGCAGTAGCTGGATTGCCCTCATCACGGCTTGTTGTTTGTCCTGGGCTGCTGGGCTCTCTTCTAAAGACAGCTCAACTCTCCATTTTTTCCTTTGTTTTACTGGTGGACCAGTGAAGTTTTCTGTACTGCCTCTCCCCCTAAGCTTCTGCTCTGTTCAGCTACATGCTCACAGTGTGTTTAAATCTCCATGGATTAATTATGAGCTAGGAGAGAAGAGGAGGCACAGAGTGAGAAGTTCTAGCCCAAGTGACAGGAAGAAGGTAAAATGGACTTCCTCCCTCCGTCCCTCCCTTCCTTTGGTTGATATCGCCAAATGGAAGGTTATCAATCTCCAATAATGCTTCTGTATGCTGCAAAGGAATGGAATAGAATGAGCAGAAGTTGAGAATGGAAGTTAGTAATTAGATGGTATGCCTGTTTTCTTGCAGATCAATTAGCAAAGTTAGACAGCAGGGGTATCCTTAAAGATAAATGATTTTATAATGATATAAGTGTTACTTTACTGTGATTGTAAATGAATCATGGTGTATAGTGATTTTATTGCTTTTGTGTAATTTTAAATGTTGTTACTTTTTACTTGTTAAATTTGACCATGCCCCACTGGGGGCACTCTATTAAGCAATTGTTTGTCTGTTTGTTTGTACAAGAAGTCAACAGAAGGAGGAATCATGCAAAATGTCTATCCATGGAAAGCCCATGTCCACAAAGACCTACCCACCATCAATTGGAAGTCGTGACACATGTGGCCTGGATAGAATATCAGGCCATCCCCATGGCCAAAGCCAAAGAAGAGGTTGAAATCAGGAAAGAGGTTTCTTAAGCTGGCTTCCTTTCCAGCTGGGATACGCATGGAAGTCAAGAAGCTTAAGGTGGCAATGAAAAAGGCTCACAGAGATTCTGAATGAGGATCAAATTGCAGAACTAATAGGAAGAAGTGAATGGCTTGAGAGAAAAGAGAATATCAAGAAAATTATCACTGAATGGAGTTGATGAGACCCGCAAAACAGAAAGGTGAGACGTTTAAAGAACTAAAGGCAAGGTATGAAACAATATGAACGTAGTGGAAGCAAAGGTGGTTTGTAAAAAATAGTAAGCTAAGAGTGAATGGTGTTGGTATAAATTAGTAAGGTAAGAGTGAATGATGTTGGTATTTTACTGTAAACCGCCCAAAGCCCCTCTTCTGGGGGAAATGGGCAGTAATTAAAATTCAATAATAAATAAATAAATAAACTAAACTAGATTTAGCTATATCTCCCTTACTTTCATTTTATTCCTTTACAATTTTAGCTGACTATTTACTGTTGGCTTTCTGTGCTTTGTATAAAATTGCTTACCTTGCAAGAGAAGAGCATGATGGGCATTTATATAGGTCTGTAAATTTGTTCTGCTAATGAAATAGGATGGAAATCATTAAACAGGAAACTCTTTGTAAACAGAAACTTGCTGTACATGAGGGATGACTGGCTGCAAAATTCCACTCCTTTTCCTTAAAAGGCTTCAGTGCATTATTTACTGATTTGTGTACTGATTAGCCTCTTCATTAGTGTGCACTGGATAATAACTCTTCCAAACTGTAATCGAGCATACAGAATAAAACAAGCTATTTGTTAAAAACAAATGCTAAAAGCCAGGAATACATTTTATGTAATTGCTAAAGAAAAATGATTAGTTTAATAGCATCAACACAAAGCTGTCATCATAATATCAGCAGTGTTGTAATGACTGGAATGAAATTCAGACTTCATGACTTGAACAGAGGTTGTTTTGATATAAGCTTTCTAGGCAATGAGGAAATGTTACTGAATGGACAAATTAGAAAGAAGGGAGATAATGGAAATAAACTAATCTGGAATATATTCATTATATATTTCCATCTCACCTTCACCATGCTGCCTTAAGAAGTAAGTAATCACTTCATATCCATCAAAGAGTTCTGCAGAATGAGTGTGGACAGAAGCACACATTCAGAATTATTGATCTATTGATACACACTGACAAGAAGGACCTGATCAAAGGAGGGTTAGTACTGCAAAAACAGACAACACAAAGTTCTACAATATGTCACATGAGATTGTCAGCATTGAGGTGAAGAAACAACGCTGAGCCAGGAATTCAGCTCTAGTTCTTTACTGTTTCTATCATGCACAGGATCTTGCTAAACTAAGTAAAGCCAAAAGGTGCTAAGGAAAAATACTCCAGGCAATCTAAGGCGGGCCCTGTCTCAGCTTCTTGGCCGGCTGCCCAAGGTCCTCCAAATTGTAAGATCATTTCTCCCCCTGGAATGCACCCCCTCCTTCCTCTCCTGCAACCTCCATTGCACCACCTCCCTCCTCAGAGACACATTCCATCACAGAGATCTTTTTAATGCATGTTCTTGACATTTGCTGGGTGTAACATATCCTTCATGAGCTTGGCTATGAGAAGAATATTGGGTGATAAAATTAAATTAAAACAGAAAGGAGAGTGGAATTGAGCAAAACAAAAACGATCTAGATAGATTGGACATCATCTGAGAAAAATTCATATTAACTACATAGCTTGCACTAAAGGGCCCAAGATAAGCCTAAGCTAGTTTTTACACTATATTCACATCTTGTCCAATAAATAAACTTCCCCAGCCTGGTGGTCATCAAATATGTTGAATTTTAGTTGTGATGATCTCCAGCTAAGAGGTCCATGCATTCTTTCTCATCCACAGGGATTAGCTGTGGTTGTTGCATTTAAAAAAAAAAGGAAGGAACAGTTTTGCACATAGTAAAGAAAAACTTTCCCAAAGCCAATGCTAGCTGTCAAATAAGCCTCTATTTCTCTGATGAGTCAAGAGGTGTTCCTTCCAGGAAGCCACCACAACTGGGGTCAGATGAATGAAGGGCTCTGAATGTGCACAGTAAGAATACCCAGGGCAAGGCTGCACTCTGGTCATTAAGGGGTTCCAGGTACTGTAATGAGGTAATATATGGAACAATCGCAGTATTGGCACTTTTAATTCTTGTGGGGCTCCTAGACACAATGGTACTCGGGCTTCTAGCAAACAAGTTCCAGAGCATTCAGAGAAGATGACCAAACCATGGTATTTGTTAGGTTTTAGGCCTACATCAGTGTTTATCAAATGCAGTATTCATCAGAAATGTATATAAATTACCTTTTACCCCAACCTTATCTTGTCATTGATCATTCTGGATACCTTAGAGCTCACAAGCTTGAATCCAAAGCTTAGAAGTGCCTTAGATTAGCTCTTTCACCCATAGATAAAAAATATAATGTAGTAACAACGTCTTGGAAATGCATAATCAAATAATTTAGGAATAAGCCCAAATTAGTGAGTAGATAGCCAAAATGTAGTTCCACAACTGGGATCACGTACATGAGAAAAGAGCTGTCTCCGTAGCCTTCTCCTTGAACATGTATTTACTACCACAGAAAATGAATGAGGAGTGTAAATAAAATGTGGGAAGTACCAAGTACAAATGCTTGCCATCTAGTCATATTTTCTCTCTCTACTTTACTCCACCCCCGTAGGTACAGAACAACTCTCATTATCTGTCCTTTCGTCACAGAGTCTCTGACACTAATTCGCTGTGCTGATCTGTGAGAAGGCTAAATTGCGCTCTCTCTCAATGCTGCCTCTCAATTTGGCATAAAGCCAAAGTCTGAAAGAAGGGGGAGGGGAAAAATACAAAACCACCATGCCCAGCTCAACTTACATCCCGGGTTTTTTTTAGGTTTTTTTTATCCCACCTTTATTATTTTTATCATCACCAATTTAAAAGTGAAAGTCCCAGATCAGATCATGGATAACCTTTGGGTAAATAAAATGAGGTGATAAAGGCTCAACCATCATGGTAAGATTTTGGCATCAGGTCTGATCCAAAATATTTGCTTTTCACCTGTAGAACGAAAGCAAATGTTTCCTGTTTTTCTTTCAGAAAGTTAAAACTACATTAGTTTAGACTTTGACCATCATGCCAGTCTTTTTGGTAGTTAAATTATTGGGCAATTCAAAGATAAAAGACTAAAAGGAAAAAAATGGCAACCACTGTACAGGATACAATTTATTTTTCAGTGATTAACTACTACATTCTTTTTGAAGAATAAACTTATCACAAGAAATTGTACTCACTGTATGAATGCTGTATCTCAAAGGATGTAAGTTAAGTTCGAATATAAATTGTTACTAAAGGTAATCCTTGCTTAATGACTGCCCTGTTTAGTGACCGTTCAAAGTTATGATGGTGCTGAAAAAGGAACTTTATGACTGTCACAGCATCCCTGCAGTCACATGATCAAGATTCGGGTGCTTTACAGCTGGCTTCCGACAGAGTGAATGGAGAAGCTGGCAGTAAAATCACAAGTCACAATCACGCAATGTCTTGCTTAACTACCACATGTGATTCACTTAATGACTGCAGCTGAAGGGAGGTCGTAAGTCCATTGCAGTCATGTGATGTCTCACTTAACGGCTGTGCCACTTAGCAATGCAATTGCTGGTCCTGATTGTGGCCGTTAAGCATAGACTACCCATATTGTACTGCATTACTTAAAATTTTCCACGCTATTCAATTTTTTGATAGATTGATTTAACAAAGTAGTTATTCTTGTAATATTCTAATATGTTAATATCAAAATAAAGTAAGAATTTAGCTTACTGTGGCATCTATGGTTAGGCATTTGGAGATAGCTTAGTGCTTTTTCAGCTGCAAATACAGTTTGAATACAGTGGGCATGAAAACAGTTATTTGCTCAAAAAATCTGGATTTCTTGAAATTTCATATATGTATAAATTTAATCTCAATAATTATTTTATGTTAATTGAGTTAGAAGTGCATGAGAACAAATTTATTGTTGTCATTAAAGGTAATTTCTTTCTGTTGGAGATTTTTGAATAGTCCCCTGATAATTTTTTTTAAAAATTAATAATAAATTGGTTCTCAGTGGAGCTATATAAAACAAACACTTCTTTAACTGTATTTTTTTTTTTTAAAAAAAGACATTTCTGAGGCCTTCCATAAGGCCTAGAAGCCTTAGGGCCTTGGGTGTGTAATGGAGCCTGTCTCCTGGCTATGTTGAAGGATGGGCTGATATTTTGTAATTTTTTCCTGGCTGTTGTATGTTTTATATGATAGATAGATGATGATAGATAGATAGATAGATAGATAGATAGATAGATAGATAGATAGATAGATAGATAGATAGATAGATGATAGATAGCCACTCAGAGTTGTGTGCTTGAGATGGGAGGCCATGTATATATGTATGTATGTATGCATTTATTTATTTTTCACATTTCTATCACCGTCCATCTCTCCTGAAAAGGGGACTCTGGGTAGTTAAATATAAATTTAAATCTATAAATCTACTAAATAAATACATATAAAATACATATAAAAATAAATACATATAAAAAGCTAAAATGGAATTGTTAGTTGTAGTCATGCAACAAAAATATGCAAGGAACCTAAAAACTGACTTTGCTAATTTTAAATACAAAGCTAATAAATTAGTTTTTACTAAATGGTCATAGATTTTCATGATATTATAATTAATTTGGGAGTACATTCTACAATAACCTTAATATGCATTAACAGTACCTGCACCAACACATCATTTGATATTTTGAAGATTTTATGCAGATTCTTGTGGAAATAATATACAGTATTTCAGAGAGAAATCTGTGGCTAAATCTAAACAGATAGTACTATGTTCACAGAGATATTCCATTTCAAAACTTTTCCAAATGATCTGATTTGTTTATTCCTGTTTTCCTTCAGATGTTGTACTGAAGCATTCAAGTGTATATACATTAATCTATAGCAATCGACGCCAAGGTAATATTCTCCAGATCTTTTGGATCACAACTCCCAGCAATCCAACTAGTCTGGCCAGAGATAAAGGAGTATGGAAATTATAATGTTACAATTATTTATAGTTAAAAAGTGTTATTCCATTAATGCCTGTGTGTGTCTGTGTTTATACATACACACACATACTCCTGGGAAAAAGCTGTATTTACTGGAGATTAATTACCATAAGTTAGTACAGTATGTTTATTCACAAGCATTGCTATTTTGTCCTGTTAAATTTATATTTCAAACTCTGGCATGTAGTGGCATTCATCATCCTAATAACACTCTTTGATGGTCTTCATAATAAATACATAATAGAGGAAATAAAATAAAAGACTATACAAAAAGGAAAAGAAAAATACAGAGAGCAGGGAGTAAACCTCTGTTGACACCTGAAGTGACCAGGATGGGATAGGATGGAGGGATTTACAGTATGTGGATTTTCTCCTTCCTTCTGAAGGAACCTCTTGAACTTCTTTCTTACTTGGATGACAGAGAGAGACAATGGACAAAAAGACTGTCCTGCCTTTTGCCCTTGAACATGCTTCTTTATGGTCATCAAAATGTAGATAAGCAAGCATGGATGTCTGGGGGGTAAGGTCAAAACAGTCAAGATGGTGGTTGTGATGGTCCATCAAAGTTCTGCCTGTTTTTTTTGTGTGCATTGTGGTACTGGGCTGTGCTATAACAATGTGCCAAAGCTTAATTGTGGAGTCTTACAAGG
Source organism: Candoia aspera (assembly GCF_035149785.1). Lineage (NCBI taxonomy): Eukaryota > Metazoa > Chordata > Lepidosauria > Squamata > Candoiidae > Candoia > Candoia aspera. Next base: position 236,819,163 of record NC_086153.1, on the reverse strand, counting down.
GATGATTACTTATCTTGAGCAACTAAAGATGGTAGAATTACAGTGTAGAGGGTGTGCCAAAAGTCATGCTCCATAGACAATTTATTATATGATTAAATGTTTGAATTGGTTGTTATTTTATTCTAAATGCTTGCTTACTTGTTTAATGCATCGCCTTTGAACATTCCTAAGTACAGTAACATTTTCTCTGAAAAAATTTTAATAAAACATATTGTGATTGGCCTTAGGGGCCTGACTTTTGGTACACCGGTATATTGAAAAAGTGACAGCATTTTTAATAGTTTCTGAAAGAGATTAGAAAGTGGGGTTTGCGAACTTAGTGTCCTTTAAAAGGATCCACCATGGTAGCAAGAGAGATGGCTAATGCCTTCATCTCCCAGTGCTCAAACTCATGGAAAACCACTGTCCTGCAGTCTCCTCACAAGAAGCAGCAATCCAGAGTACATGTGGACAATATTCTACCCTTTCCTTAATATTCTACCCTCTCCTTATCCAGAGAGGTTCCATGGAACTGGTCCACTCACCAGTTCCTTGGTTTTTGCCACAGTTGTCAGCATTGCTTTTGCAGAGCTGTCTTCAGTTCACCATACCTCCCCTGGGAGCTATTAGAAGTTTGAAAAGTCATTGGGTGAGTTTTATCTTCAACTCTGAACAAAATAAAAATTAATTATAAGCTTAAGAACTTAAAGAATTTGAAATAAACAGCAAAAAGCTAAATAAAGGTTTTTATCTAAGAAAGTTATAAACGGATTAAGGGTCCAGATAAATTTGGAATATTGACTTTTACTATAAGATTTTAGAATTAACTATAAAACATAAATAACTTCTCATGGGAAACAGACTTTTTTGGCTATCCTGGCTATTGTAAGTTATAACAAAGATAAGTTACTTTATGATTTTAGAAACTGAGCACTAGAGGGGACTAAAGAGTCTTAGCAAAAATACAACCCTGTTCTTGATGTCAATTAATACTTGGACTTACAAAATGACACAAAACGTTATAACATCAGAAACATTAAATAAGATCTTTGAAGAATGGAGCCAGAAATTAGTAACTACAATATCAACACTGTCAGCAATGTTGTCTGCTTCTATGGATAGACTATGTCCAAAAGATGTTAATAAAGGAATGACAGATCAGGAGCAAATTTTATCTGACAAGACAGAGAAAGTACCAAAAGTGGAACTACCAATGTCAAGCCAAGAGAATGATTTGGAAAAAGTTGCTTTACTGGATATACAAAAGAAACTGGCTCAACCTTTTAAAAATTAAAAGGGAAATACAAATGATAAAAACCAAGAGAATGACCTGGAAAATGTTTTCTTATTGGATTTACAAAAGGATTTACCTCTTCAGGTTCAGGAAGATGCTTTATTTAAACGAAAATATTCTATTTTGCCACAGTATAGAACTATCATTGTCCTCCTTATCTTTCCTCAGAACTAGAAAAATATGGAACAACTGTAAAAACAAATTCAGGTTATTATATATTAATAGCAATCTTCAAAAGAAGAGCTCTTATTTCTCATTGCAGAAATTGTAACTGGAAAGTTCCTTTCAAGCAGTGGAACCGCCTCCTCTTAGAGTCACGGGGGCTCCATCACTGGAGGTTTCCAAGCAAAGGTTGGTCAGCCATTTGTCTGGGATGGTCTGAGGATTCCTGTCCTGGTCAAGAGGTAGGACAAGACTTCCACGGTTCCTTCCAATCCTACAATTCTATGAAAATGTTCAGACTACTGTAAAGGCACACAAACTTTGCAAACTTTCTTTTCATTTAGTGACACTCCATTCATGGATGAAGACGTCCTTGGTTCAACTTTGCTCCAATCAGCTGTGGATGAGACAGTAAAGCTAATGATGCAAAATATGCTTTATTTAATACTCTGTATCCTGTAATTCAAGGATCAGGAGGACATTTCTCTAGTAAATGACAGTGTGATCTTCTATCCATAATAATATTATTCTGTAGCAAAGGTACTTGATGATACATTGCGTTCATCTGCATTTTCAGAAAACCTTCTGTCCTATAATTGAAAAGTGCTTTCCTTTGGGTTGTTTTGGTTTCACCAGCAGTGAGTGCCTTGTTGAGCAGGATAGCTTATTGTAAAATATTAGTGGCCATTAATTTTCATTATGGTAATAGCACACAGGGTTCAAGCTACAATTCTGATAAATTGTACAAACCAATGTGCACATCCACTGATTATGACATTACTCAAAATTCAACTCTTGACATTCATATGCAATATTTATGTGACTCATAGCACAATAATACTAAATGACCCAGAATCTTTAATGCATTTTTGTTTATATTTTGTGAAACATGGTATAATTCTCAGTTTACAAATGTGAAAGTAAAATTCGTAATGTTTCACAGGCAAAAATTATATTTGCTGTGAGTCTTAGCAGTATTTAGAATATTTTGATTATTTTGCTTTTAAAAGTTTAGCATAAACTGTTTACCCTGTGCCTAGGAATAAAATGGCAAGAGTGCCTGTTTCTCCTTTTAGCCCAAGTGATAGGTCATAGGAACAGCCAATAGGCATGGCCAGAATTAGGTGCTGCTGGCTATAGCCACTCCTGCTAGAACTGACGTTCCTTTGCAGCAGTCAGGAACTAGACAGCTGATTTCAGCCAAAACCAAGATTCTCACAGAGGCTTCTTCAACCAGATTTATTGAAAAGGAAGAGGGATTAGGTTACAGAAATCTCAACAATGGGATTGTTTTCACTTTCAGAAGCTATTTTATCTCCCAGCCCGCTAAAGTGGGAACTTTTCTCTGTTCTTAATCATGATCTCTGTGTGCACTGAAGGGACCATTCTTTTGACTGATAAAAGAGAATGTCTAAATGTTCAAATTGGGAACCTTCTCAAGCTCTGAACAAAATCACATAGTTATTGATTGCTTCTTCCTCACTTCAACTTCCAAATGACGTGTTGCACGCACAGTAGGGGATGCAGATTGAAGCAAGAAGGAACTTTCCCAACACTCTTCACACCTGTGAACTTTGTCACACTTGTGACCTTTTGGAAGAGTGCTAAACCAGTGATCAAGAACTAGGTTGTACGTGTGGGGGAGAGGCATAAGACAAAGCAGGAGTAACAGAAGAGCACTAGATCTATATCTAAATCACAATTGCCCAAACTGATCAATATTGACCCCAAAGAGTCAATGGGACTATCCATTATTATTATCATTCATAGCACTATTAGTTAAAGTAGTATTTATTAAATTATTTTCATATAATAAATGTTTAGGGGTCAATGATTTAAATGAACAGGTCTAGCACCCTTTCAGAAGAATGCTGCACCTGCGTTCAAAAATATCCCAGCTGACAGGACAGTGGCACAGAGATCCTCAAGTTCAAACAACTTGGCAAATGATTAAATCCCTTATCCCAGGCACATAACCAGAGATGCTGAAGCTACCCTACCACATGTTAAGGACAGTGACTAGACGTTGTTTTTCCTGTTGGCAGGTGACACTGGGTAGGAGGGGAAGCACAGTCAGGGGAAGCCATCAACTCCTGCCCTTGAACTGATGCACATTAAAATTGTAGGAACAACACAAGTCACCAGAACCATCATTAAGGAAGAATAGGGTTTGGCTATCAGGGCACCACAATTTATGCTGGCAGAGTCACTTACGTGGGATGGGCAGCCATTCAAATTGAATGAATGAATGAATGAATGAATAAATAAATAATATTTTTCTGCTGACTCAAGGACTGGATAAATATTAATGCAGCTGTGAACTTTGCTTATAAATAAGATCTTTCTATTATTTTGTTACAAGAAATGGATGGATGGGTACAGAACTAGAGAGCTAGATGTTCTTCTGGAAGAAAAAGACTTCCTCCAACAAATTCCTTGAATGTGAAAGGAACCCCAAATCCTACAGGATCCTGACATAGGCATAAGCACTCTCCTGTACACACCAAGATCCATGCCTGCAAAAAGATTGCAGAGTTTCACACAGTGACTCAAGGGATGTACTTGTACTATATCCAAAATGCACAAAGTGTTCCGAATCAGCTTCTACCCCAGAATAATGCCACTGTCAGAACCACTGCTGCAAACAGGTCTTTGGATTCACCCATATAGCACTTCCTTTTTTTCCTCTTTAAGCCATCCAGTATGAATTATGTTCTTATGTCTAATTAGCTTTGTCATTTAAAAGGATTTATTCCCCTTTCTTTCTTGATACAAGATTTCCAGACTTTCCAAAACTTTTGCTTAATAATGTAATTTTACCATAATGATATTTTGCCTTAAAGACATTGAAAACATTGTACACCCTCTGACTAGTTTTCTTATTACAGTATAATATAGATAGATGTGTTTCTAGCTGCAGTAATTACTTTAATTTCATAGAAACAAAAGACTGTTGAGTAATCAGCTATTACTAATGTAATTACTCCAACAAAAATGGTTCACAAAGAGACAGTGTTAGGGTTGTTCCTACATTGTACTAATTTAATAGTGAGTCACATTTGTCTCTGAAGTGGATAATACAGGATAGCAAAAATCCACATTATAATGAAGATGTATGAAAAGCATTTTTTGAGATGTACTATCAGGGTAGCTTTTCAAAATAAATCTGTATCTCTTCGTCATTCTTATGTCATTCTTGTTTGTATTACAGTGGCTTCCTGAAAATCAAGATATATACTTGCCTTATATGAACACTGAAGATGCAATTTTTTTTACAATTTAAGACATTATATTTAAGCAGGTAAATATTCAATTTCATAAGCAGAAAATGTGCCCTACACAAGACCAGTTTTTCCCCCTCTAGAGTCATAGTAGCTAATGTTTTGAGAAGAATGTTTTGAGTTGAATTCTCAGTGATGACACTCTGGTGCATTTTATAAACTGCATATGCAGTTCCTACTTTTGGTCTTATATGCAGTAAGACAGAAAATAGACACAGTTCAGTTATAGAGAAGAAACTGGGTGAGGTTGACTGTTTGCTGTACCAGGTCCTTGACAAATCTATTCCTTCTGACTAGAATTTGCATCAGTGATTTATGCATGTGCCACTTGTCATGCTGCAAACCAGCTACCAATAGTTATGATAGGATAGGATAGGATATTCTTATGTTAGGTTAATATGTGGATGGAGGGAATGGTGATGTGCACTGCAGTCATGTGACCTCATTCTCAACCTCTTCATGTTGACAGTGGTCTGCAGGAAATATGTAGCAACGTTTAGCAATTGATGCAGTTACAATGCTTCACACGAACACTAATCCTGAATGTGCACTCTTTGGGTTTCCAGGAAGGACTGCACCCCTGTGACTATAATCTTATTCTTCCTATGGACTAATCATTATGGAATATTAAGGAGGGATGGCCCCTGTATAGTTTTCAATCACTCTCCACAAGGGTTTTTTAGCCTATGTAGGAAACTAGTATTAAGGGACATTAGCAAAAACATACAATTATTTCATTCCAGGTTCTGCAATGAGTAGCTCAACTTATTTTATGTTGTAAAATCATACAAGGGACCAGTGAGATCTTGAGGTGGCTCCATTGCTGACTGAATCTCTTGTGTGTGGTGTGTATGTGTTTAAAACTTTTTAAATATGGCTGTGTTTTACATGTTTATTGTTTTTATACTTTTTTGCTGTATGCCACTCAGAGTCATTTTTTGTGAGATGGGCAGCCATATAAATTTGATAAATAAATAAATAAATAAATACTGAAGAATGTGAAATTAAAATCAAGGGTATCAGCTTTTTTGCACCTAATCTTCACTGGAAGAAAGAGGAAATGATTGATGGTCTGAAGGTTTCAGGCATCTGAGGGGAAAGCAACCATGTCTATTTCTATATGTCTATAACCTCTATTTCAAGAAACCCTAGAGTTCCAACTATAAGCCCAGGGGTATGATTGAAAATTGAGAAAGTTTCCCCCCCCATCTCCATGTGAAAATCTGGATTTTGATGTGAAAAATCTAGACTATTGACTATCGTGTAAAAACATATCAATCTGGTTAAAATGCTTTACAGGTATTAATTTATTAATCCGTCTAAGAATATATGTTGATATTTTAGTAACATTTAGTCTTCCCCATACATTTATGGAGATTCTTAACCATCTATTTTTTAAAATCTGAGATAAACAATTAAGAATATTAACCAATAAATAACTCTTTCTGACTATAATTCCAACATATTTAAATGAACACACTAAATGTAGCAACCCAGTTTTTACAATATCCATGGAAATCTCAGAAGCGATAGGAAGCTTATTAGTCTTATTTCAATTAATGAAATAACCTGAAAGTTTATCAGAGTATTGTATAACATCCATAAATGTTGGTTAAAAACATATGTAAGGCATATCATATCACCTGCATACAACAGTAATTTATTCCGGCAACTCTGATAACAAATCATACTTATTTTCTTTAATAGAACAGGCCAAAGAAACTAACTAAACCTGAACAACAATCAGGACTGGAGAAAAACAGCAAGGAACAATTCTCTTAGAGCTCAAGTTATTAAGATTTATTATTTATCCAAATGACAAAATTGAAGGGAAAACCAACTTTAACCTCCAGCAACATGGGAGAAAAAAAAAAACCTTTATTCCAGGGGTTTGTAAACTTTTTCAAGCTGCAGAATCTGGTAAAAAAATTCCTGGAACCCCTGATCAAGAAGCAAAGCTCTAGTGATACAAATTTGGCTGTTTGAGTGAACTTTATTTTACTCTTAGTCTCTCACAAAACTCCACTGAGTTTTTATCTATTTTATTGTATTCCTGATTTATTGCAAAGATGAAGATGGAGCTAACTGAATTGCTTGATCTTAGGTAATCTTTGGAAAATTTATTTTATAAAAAAAATAATTTGTAAATCTGACACTATTGAATCAATATGTTAAAAACAGGCATAACATTAAAAACGCTGATTTATTGATTCAGAGTCCTTGAAAATCCTTTATTATAGGAACAATATTAGATTGCTGGTATTTTTTAACCTGGAGACCAACAGTTTTCTGGATTTCTCCCCTTATTCATAATAATCTGTCTTAACACATTTTAAATAATGTTCAGTGTCAAGTGCATAAAAATGATTGAGCTGCATTTTAGCAGACATGCAACACATGTTTCTGATGAGAGCTGTGTTGCATAATTAATTATGGAATTGCTTAATCTTATTTTCCAACTTTTATGTTCCAACTTTCTTCTGTTTTGAAGTAATATACGCAATAATCTGATCATGAATCTTAAAAGAATCCCACACAGTCCCTAAATTCACTAAATATTTATAGAAAATATTATTGAGATTTTGTGTCATCTTTTGGTAAGATATGAATCCTTTAATAATAGTGTACTGTCACAATAACATAGTGGTTGTAACATTTACCTAAAAATTCTAAAAGGTTACCTTGAATCCTTTTCAGGCAGAATTCAGGCAAACCACTGTGCAAAACTGTCCCAGCTGCCAGGCAGGGGATCTACTGGCAATTCTATTCCCAATAGGGAGCTGATTATCCTAAATGAGCACTTGGCTGATAGCCCACGAATGCAGTAAGGGAGGAAAAATAAGGATGTTCTGTCTCTTTCATCACCAGGTTGTAACCTTGAATCTGAGCTCATACTCATACTCAGAGGCTTTGCTGTAAAAGCTGCTTTAGAAGCATGGCATCACCTCCTAGAAGGTGCTAAATGCCCTTTCGAGGTTTGGACTGATCACAGGAATTTGGAAGCCCTCTGCACCCCCCAGCGTCTCAGTCCTAAACAAATTCGCTGGGCTCAATTTTTCAGTCGCTTTGATTTCCAGTTAAAATTTATTCCGGGAAAGAAAAACTTTCTAGCTGATGCTTTGTCACGTTTGCCTCAGGACTCTGACCACGTGACAGATATAGTTGGGACTGTTCTCACTGAACCACAACTGGGCTTGGTTGCCATCACCCGGAGCCAGACCCGTGCGCAGGCAACCCAGCCCCCAGCCCCGTTTGGGAGGCGGAAAATGCAAGTTCCTTGTCAGTTACAAAAAGACTTTCTACAGGCACTAAAATCTGACACTTGGTTGCTAGCTAATAGAGACAAGGTTTCTTTTCAAAACGGTCTGGTGTGGGTGGAGCACTGCCTTTATGTGCCTGAAACTTTGAGGGCTGATGTTTTGCAGCGTTCCAATGATGGCAAACTTGCTGGACACTTCAGTTTTGTCAAAACCTTGCAACTGGTTCGCCGCCAATTTTGGTGGCCGACCTTAAGGCATGACATGAAAGACTATGTTGCTTCCTGTCCTGTTTGTGCCATGTCAAAATGGAAAGGGGGCAAACCACAGGGGCTTCTGCAGCCAGTGGCCAGCCCATCCCGTCCCTGGGAGGAGATTTCTATGGATTTTATTGTGGACCTGCCTCCCAGTCAGAAGAAAACTGTCATTTGGGTTGTAAAGGATTTTTTTTCCAAACAAGCCCATTTCATTCCATGTGCATCGATCCTGTCAGCCCCACAATTGGCCCGCCTCTTTCTAATCCACATCTACCGTCTCCACGGTAGCCCCTCCCATTTGGTCAGCGACCGCGGGACAGTTTACTTCCCAGTTTTGGAAATCATTTTTAAAATTGATTGGCACCAAACAGGTGCTGTCCACATCGTCGCATCCCGAGACTGATGGATCTACGGAGGTTTTGAACTCTACCCTTGAACAATTCCTTAAAGCATACATAAATTACCATCAGGACAATTGGGTTGACTTGTTGCCCTTTGCTGAGGTGGCTTACAACAACGCTGTCCATCAGAGCACTGGGCAGACCCCTTTTCATGTGGTTTCTGAGCACGACTTTATTCCCATCCCTGGGCTGCCACAAACCCCTCCCCAATCTTGTCCTGCCTCTGACTGGGCTGTTCAGCTGGCTGACTCCTGGCCAGTGATTCAGCAAGCTTTGGCTGATGCCCAGGCTGCTTACAAGTTCCAAGCCGATAAATGCCGTTCTGTGCAACATGATTTTGGGGATCAGGTTTATCTTTCTACCAAATTCATAAAGTCCCCACAGCCGTCGAAAAAGCTTGCTCCCAAGTTCATTGGTCCTTTCCCTATTGTTGGTCTTATCAATCCGGTTACTGTTAAGTTGGACTTGCCTCACAATTTGAAACGCTTGCACCCTGTTTTCCACTGCAGCCTGCTCAAGCCTGTCCACTCTTCCCACTGGCATCCCAAACCTCCTCCTCCTGCTCCGATCACGATTGACAGGCAACAACACTTTGAAGTCAAGGAGGTCGTTGATTCCTGCAAGCTTCATGGCACCCTCCAGTACCTGATCTGCTGGAAACACTTCCCTCATCCTGAATGGGTGCCTGCTCGCCACGTTAATGCTCCTGCTTTAGTTAACCGTTTCCACTTAGCTTACCCTTTGAAGCCTTCTGCTTAGACTTTTCTTTCTTTTGGGGGGGCGGTATGTCATGTTCATTGTTTCAATGTGCACTGTACATTGTAATGTTTCACATGCCATGGTGCTGACGCGCGTTTCTGTTGGGAGGGAGCTGCTGGGAAACCTTGTGCCAAGCTCTGTATCTATGTTCATTTCAATGGAATGTGTTTGGGTTATGTGCTCTGCTCAAGGACTTTTCCCGTGGACCATCAGAAGCCGTTAGGAGCACCTGGGATTGTGAGCCTGGGAAGATTCTACGGGGGGAGGGATCTCGTTTGTACCGAGGGGTTTTTAGTTTGCATTTGGCCCGCATTTCCCATTCTCATCTTTGTGATCCTGCATACTATTCTTTAATAAATCAGATATCTTTATGAACCTGTTCATGAGTCTGATGGTGTTTTAGGATAGGCAATCATTACAGGGGGTGACTCAAATGTTATGCCTCAAACCATCATTTTCATGTGATACACATTTGTTGCACAATACTGTCTAGCACACACAAATAATCTTATTAAGGATATTTATTAGCTGAAATGTATGCCATTGTTACAAAACTAGTAAATAAAGCAAATGGAAAACAGTTCTTTTCATTCTAACAATTGAACATTAAAACAGGGGCTTTGCAATTCTTCAGTTTTATATCATCTTTAGTCAGACAGTACTGAACAAAGGGAGGAGTAAGTAAGAGTATACAAATTTTACATGCACACACACACACACACCCTGTTAGGAAATCATTTCAAGAATACTTTAAACATCAGAATAATCCAGTTAACCTTTTTTATTGCTCTGTTAATTTGGAACAAAATAATTATCAATTATGATAATGTAAAAGTAGTAGAAATAGAATAAGAAAATAAACTAAGTGGTTTATACATTTTATCAAAATTAAAAATAATTTCAAGCAATACTTTAGCTCTGCAAGTAAAACACATTATTCTACTTTCAGTCCTTTGGATTTAAATTCAGAGTGAAGAATCTGTGATAAGCATCTCCCAAATTCTTCTAGAATCATTTGTTCAGCTAAGCAAATGGAGTAAGCTTGTTTTTCTGCCTCTTCAGCTTGAGCAAGAAGACAGGCACATGTTGCCTCGACCACTTCCCAGGATATACATGTACTAGACTGCCTATTACAACAAAACAATATATAATTATATTTTAAATAAGTAAACTGATGCAAAGAGAGAATTACTCTACATATTCACCAAACTCTAAATTTACTCATGGCTTAACTAACTGTTCTGTGGCAGACTTGTATCTCAAAACTGACTCATCTCTGAACAGATGTTAAGTGGCAGCAGAAGTCAGTTTGGGATGCCAAACGTTTTTTCAATTTGCAGCTTTCTTCTTGCAACCAATCTCCTTTTATATACAGGTAGCTGGAATCTTGTCAGGAAAAAGGTAGGGACATAGCTGTCTGCAGGAAGGACAAATGCTGAAATTTGAGCCATGCCACAATGCAAACTCCATCTGCAAACTCCGTGTACTTGCATACAATGTTATGACAAAAGACAGACAGACAAAAACCTATTCAATCAATGATTAGATTGTGACAGACATATGAAAGGGGGAGCTTGAATTATGCACGTCTTGTTATTTTGGCATTTTCATGGCTAGCTGCGGATACCTATGGGTACTGGGTGCAAGGTAGAAGCAGGGAACAAATGATGGATTAAGCACCCTGATGTTACCCGCCACTCCTTGCACTCTTTATGCAGTTTTTCAGTGCTTTAGTCCATGCTTTCAGAACTCAACTAACCCCAATGTCAATTTTAGTCTTTAGCCAAGCAATGCAGATTAGTAATAAATGTACTTTTAAAAATACCAAACTAGGGGTAATTTTTCCATAGAAATAGGTAGGCTTCATAGCTGTCTCTCAAACACTTCTATTCCTGAAGTAACTATAAAGTGAATAGTAAATTCTTTAAAAGCTTACTGAAGCTTTCCCTTATTACTAGTCCTTGATTGATTGGATTCAATTTTTAAAAATCTAGATTACACAGGTTTTGAAGATTATAATGCAGTATAATGCAGTTTTTGAGGATTATTTCCAAGTTTTTTATTTGCCTCCATATTGCAATTCAGTATCAACAGGATAATAGTAAGTTCTGGAAAAGTTCTGAAATTGTATGTTGTACAATACACAAACATGTATATTTGTATATGTGTTATAAAGTACAGCTGATACAAATTACTGAGCTCTAATTGGATAACTGTAAATTAAAAGAGCAAACAGAGGTTGGAAAGGACCAGACCGTTAGACTCAAAGGATTATCTAAAAATATTCCAATACTACGAAAGATGTGTCTTAGAAAAATATTACATGGGTAATTAATATTTACCTTTCTTTTTTGGTTTTTGATAATATTTCAGAGTTAGAAAATGATTCAGAATCATTTCCTTCAGTGGTTTTAAATTCCATTTGAATTGGCATATTCATTAGTGTTTTTCGATCAGGGCTTTCTTCATAATTTTTGCATCCAACACATTTGCAGATAGATGAGCACATAATTTTAGCCTACAAAAAACCCAAAAGATTTTAATTCCTAAAAAAATACATGTTATTTAATAAAGGTACACAATAAAAAAATCCAGTGAGATTTGACTATTTTGCAATCCAAACATACGTTTGCTTCACTGGAGATAAATCTCTTGAGTTCAGTGATATTTCTTTCCATTGATCAAATATTCTTTTATCCAGAGAAAGCTTATATATTTTAAAGTGAGAGGATGCAATTTTGCCTAATCCCAGTCCAATCTCCACTTGCCCCACTATTCTAGGAAGTTTTCAACCTCCCTGAAAAATGTTTGGGATTCAAACTGACTTAAAGATGAAGGAGGAATTGGAAAAAAAAATCTCACTCCCTGTTCTGCAAATGGAAATTTTCTGTATCCAGAAGTGTGGTCACAGACATTTAGGATCTAAATCTATGTATTTATTTTAAACCTTTATATAGTTTTTCCAGTTTGACTCCTGATAATTTCATGGATATATATATTAGGGCTGTGTAGTGCTTTGGTTTTTATCTCTAAAAGTTGCTTCAAAGCAGGAACATGAATTTGGCAACTGTCTGCAATACTTAAAGCAATTGCTTCAACTGATACTTGAAGCAGTCCAAGCAGCTTAAAATGCAGCTCTGTTAGAGTGTTGCAGATTGATGCTACATTCATACATTTATGTACTTCAAAGTATCTTTCAGAGATTGAAACCAAAGCATTGCACAACCCTAATAACTGTGTTATCTTCCTGCTTACAGTATAAAAGTGATTTGCCATTACCTTCTCTGGGAATTATTTTGGACTTCCCAATTTTGGGATTTATTGGTGACCTCCTATCCAAGTATTAAAAAGGTCTGACCCTCCCTAGCTTTTCAAGATCAACAAAAGTTGGCTAGCGACTACCATTCAGCATGCCACAGGCAGGCATTTTCTCTTTGTCCTGCTTGTGTTTTCCTATTTGCCATTCACTCAATCCCTTTTTAGCCTTTTTAAAATTTACAAATCCTTTTTTTATTTACAACTACTTACCCCAGTTTTCCCTGATCAGCATACCCGTGGAAGTTCCCCCAAATAAAGACTCTTAATGCTTATTCTGAATATCCTTCAACTATGATAATATTTTTATAAAACTGATTAAAAATATTTTCAACAAACCTCAAAGCATTCACAGTAATTTTTTAGGCACCCTGAACGCTTACAGTTACAACCTTTGTTATGTCTCGGTTTGATATCTCCAAGTTTTCCTTTTCCAATCTTTGGCAAGAAAGCTTCTGGATTTCTGTCAAGACAAGCCTAAAATAAAATATTTTATTCATATAGAATATACCTCTCAAACAATTTTAAGAAAAAATTAGCTTACTTTATTCCTAAAGCAAGCCTTTCCTAAAGATGATTATGTTTCACTCTTTTTCAGAGACAGAAATTACCAAGTATACTATTGCTTCTATTAAATAGAATTAAATAAGGCAAAATGTATGTCAAGCAGAATTGTACTGTCAAATTATCTAAAGCACTGGAATGTATTTTATATGTACATCAAGAATCCTTGATCTGAACCATCAATTCTAAAATGAAGAATTGTAGCATGTTTCACATGTGTTTGAAGAAACCCTTACAAGAGCAGAAAATCAGGAATCTGGTAGTACGTTTTCCAACTAAAACATTCATTCAAAGACATTATCTTTTGTGAGCTGCAGCTGATTCGCAGACCTATGCACCTGATAACAATAAGCCAAATCTTTGATGAAGACTTTTGGTAGTACAAAAATCTCAGATAGCTCAATCTGAATTCAAATCTGCCTGTACTGGCTTTCTGCATCTATAAACCCACTGACCACTAGGGGTAATAGATGAACAGACAGTTACGAGAGGTACTCTACTTTTATCTCCTTGCCTTGTCTAAAAGACTTACTTACAATGCTTCTGCATAACATGTATCCTATTGGTTAGATTGTCTTTTTTTTTCAGGATTTTCATCACTTCCTTCCTCTCAGTTCAGTTCTTTTTTTTACCAAGCTTGTTGTTTCTTTATAAGAGGAGAACATTCTAGGTTGTTAACTCTAGATAGATTTAAGCAATTCAAGCTTTTCTATCACTGTTATTTCCAAAAATACAAGCATCAACATCAAGAATACTTTTTTTTTTTTCCAAAAAATAATATCTTAATTTTAGTGTTTCCCTCTATACACATTCTTCTACTGTGCAAAGGTACCTGCTATCCAGCACTGCAGTGGTAGAAGAAACTCCAGGGTGTAATCCAATGGATTGATTGCTAAAACCCAACAGTCCTGTCTGCAATTCCTTAAAGTAGCCACAACTTTTCTCTCTGCAGCTGCCATATGATCCCAGGAAAAAATGCATTTGGTTTAGGAGTTGTAGACAGTTATCTTCATACCCCTACATGCTCCAAAACATGTTTTTGCCTTTGTATCCAAAGTATCACTCAGATCTGTTAATTGCAGTACCATTCCTACTATTTCCAGCACTTTCCTAATAAAGTTGAACCAAGAACAGCCAACATTCAAGTCACCTGTGGTGAGTTGAAATTGCATCAAGGTGATTGGAGAGAGAGATGTTTTTAATAGAATTTCTCTTCCCCATCTCCCCTAATTGCAGAGATATATGAACAGTGATATGGTGTTTACATATTGGTATACTAAAAGGCTGTTTTAATGAAGACATTTACCCAATTTGTTCTCTTGAATTGATGGAATATGTAAATGCAACTCATTTAAAATACTTTAAAAATAACGTAACAACCTAATGAATATAAAGTAAAAATAATTTGCATACCAAAAATAAAAAAAGAGAACATAGTTGTATTACCTTAATAGCCTTAAACCGTTCTATTTCATGCTGTGGATTGTTATAACAATTATTACAGTTGCAGTTACTACAGAAATCACCATTGGCAAAACAATCGCAGTATCTGTATTTAACAAAGGAAGTATATGAAATTGTTCATAGTTCAACATTTTCAGATATTGCTCATTCTTATCTACTATTTATTTTTATTTATTTAATTTATTTAAAAGACTTGTATGCCCACCCATCTTAGCATCACAACTCTGGGCAGCTCACAAACTATAATAAAACCCATCAAAACAGTAAAACCAACATACAAAAAAAAAAGAAAAAAAAATGAATCCCAGCACCCCAACCAACACTCCCCAACTGATCCACAATTGGGATCCAGCTTCACCTTATCCAATGCCCAAACGAACAGCCAGCTTTTCAACCCCTTCCGGATGGCTAGGAAAATGGAGACTTGCTGGATCCCGGGGGGAGAGTGTTCCACAGAGCAAGGGCCACTGCAGAAAAGGCATGTTGCCTAAGCCCCGCTAGGGAAGGAACCTGGACCGTACCCACCCTACTGGATTGAGAAGCAACTAAGTTGAGTCATATGGATATCTATGAGTTATATCCTTTATATATCTTGCCATGTACATGAGTATTTTGAAGATTGCCAACAAATGCACTTCCAGGAAATCAATTGCTGCTAAAAGGCTCTGGGATACACTTCATATTTTCCAAGCATTTTTATTATATGTTTGTTTGTTTGTTATTTTGTCTTCTGGGATTCCTATCCATTACATGCAGTTATACTATGTTTTGGTATGCATCTAATTTAATGCAAAAGTTATTAAGCAATCTTCCCATCTTCACCATGAGCCATCTTTAAGGTTGTTTAAACAAGAAAAAATACAGAAAGAAAGAGGGCTAAATGAAGTTCAGATAGAGGGAAACTCATATCCTTTTAACATGACCAGTCTTTAGCATATAAGCAACAATTGTTTTCACTTAATACTATGAGGAAGGGAGGAAAATATTAAATTACTAGAGATGCACATTTTGTCATGATTGGTTACTTTGTGCTGTGAATCTTTTAAAATGAAAAGAAAAAGGAGTTGCAGCTTTTGATGTGTCAAAATCATGTCTGTGTCTATTGAAGTATCATATCTGAGTTTCCTACAATAGCATCTACATGATATATTTGAGTATATACAAAAGAAACAAATTAGACTTGGCCTTTCTTACACACCCAAATCATATCTCAATGACATTTTATTTACTTACAGTTTGAGGCACTGAGATTTAGTGCAGTTGCATGGCTTCTTTGATTTTGTATCCCAGGAAGTACAAGGAAACCTAAACAAACACACATGTCACATCTAAACTATAATGAAGTATTTATGGAATAGTGCCTATTAGAGAGATGACACCAACAGAGTGGTAAGGTAACAAGAAAAATGTAACTGTTTAATTTCCAATTCTCCATTTAGTTTCTCTTTTTGGTCTCCATAAACTCTACCTTTTTGATAGAAAGATTAAATTATAAGAAAAAATATTTATTATTTATTGATGTTTAAATTGTATACCTTGCATTTTCATTGGATTTTCTAGCAATTCCAAAGCAGATATTATTATATTGGGGAAAGTGCCGTAGTTTGATCCTAAGATAAATTCATATAAGATAGTTCAGTTTCTGTAAAAAGTTAACATATCTGGAGATCTGAATCAATATATTTAGTTCCAATGTATATTCTCATTGTTCGATTATGTAATATATGATTCCTAATATGAATTTTCCTTTGGATCATGTATAATGCAAAAATTAACAAAGGTTCTCAAAATGTCACCTCTTGCTCACTTGCTTGAAATGAAATATATCTAATTAGAATCTATGTGTAGGCATCAATAAAAAGATACGTACTATATCAAAGTGCTTTGCTTTATTGAAAACAATTGTAAACAATAACTTTTTCAATATGCAGAGATAATTATATAAATGCCTATTTCTTACAATGATGCCAGTGATGTATACATTTTTACTATTCTTACCCAACTAAAGTTAGTTTTGTTGGCTCCTGAAGAGTCAGATCTGAACTGCTTGTATGTATGGATCCATTATCAAGCTGCTCAAAATAAAATCCAAACATTCTATTTGCATTATATTATCATACATTTACACACTATTTAATATTAATATAAAACATGAATAACTCTTATAGAACATCATTTGAAAGAATTGATATTTTAAAATGTTGCTTTCAAGCTATAGCACACTTTCTTCTATTTCTGTTACTACATATTGCACATTGCTGATTAGGAACAGCTACAGATTTTTGAGCAGAACCCCAGAGATCAAAGAGATTATCTGCATGTGCTATTCAATTTCGAACAAATGTTGGAAATGTTTGAAAGAGTGAAAAAGTGAATAGGTGGAACAGGAGAAACTGGAGTGATGTTGAGAGGATTGGAGTAAAAAGAGAAGGGGAGGAAGCAATGGAGAGAGAAAAATTGGCAAATATATTTGGGTGAGAGAGTTGGAAGAGAAAAAGAAATTGATATATAAGTTGTAATTAAAATAAGTAATGAATGATGAAGAAATGGGAAAGAGAGCATGGAAAACAGCAAACCAAAAGGAATGAGGGAATAGCTAGATAATAGTAACCAGGAAAAGGGTAAGGATTAGAGTTGGCTCTGTCATTAGGCAGTATGAGATGGTTGCCGTTAGCTTGGCAAAATCAAATCCAGTCTTTATTACAGTCATAGAGAAGCACAGATCAGCTTGGCAGATATTGGGCGGTAAGGAGATGGCAGGAGTAATAGATATTTGGTTTTCACTTTTTTGAAAGACAAAGCCAGATATTTCAGAGATTACCTTGCTCCAGCTAAGGTAATTGGCTGGAGGAATCCACTCAGGTGAAGGGAAGGATTAAACAGGGGTGAGGGGGGTATCAGAAAAATCTCCCCTGCCAAACTTTTTGTTGCCCAAGTGTATTCTTTCCACTATGAGTCTTGACAGATGCTATACTTTTTCTGTAGCTGTTTTTCAGAAGGGAACCTTTTCTTCCACAGTGCAAGTGAATAGAGAAATTGCATCCTCCATGAATGAATTATACCATTCACTTGCATGAGGCATCGTGGTTGCTTCAATAGTGGTAACTGAAGGCTCCACACAAGCATGCCAACCAATATATCTTAACATATGAAATATATTTATTTATTCATACAAATTTAGAAACTGCCTGACTCCCAACAATTCTGGGTGGCTTACAATTCTCAGCATGGAAAGGAAAAGCATGCTGTTGTTGGGAAGTTACTTTTAGTTTCATTATGAAGTCTTCTATAGAGAAAGCCTATAATGAAATCATACAAATTAGAGTCCATGCATCTGAGCAGCCTATGGCAAGATAATAAAACTATATAGACATCCTTTGGCAAAAAAGAGGGGGCATCAACATATGGTATAAGATTATTAGATTGAAAATATTTTTTTAAAGGAAAAGAAAAAACATATACTTACCTCTTGTGCACAGATATTCAGTTTACCTGCAACTGGCAAAAACTGCCCAAGTACAGATGTTACCGAGTTGCTTGCATCTAATAAGAAAGTGCTTATTGAATGATGTTTGGTGCAACGATGTCTTCAGTACATATCTAGGTAACTAAGACTTACATTATATAAGAACGAAGGTTTTTGCTATAAAATCAACACTTGGTATTTATTGTGATATGTTTATTTCTGAAATAGGAGGATATCCTTTAAGAGGATGCTTGTCTTACTGCTCTGGTAGGCAGAAATATGCTAATAAATCTAGAACTATCAGTTCCTTCCTAGTTGGAGGAACAATATTCTTCCAAATTGAGGTGCCATACCAACAAATAAATGTAGGCAGAAAAATGGAAAACTTGTTCTTACCTGTGAAACAAAAATAGAGTGCAGACTGAGAGAAAATAGAGAAAAGGTA
Source organism: Candoia aspera (assembly GCF_035149785.1). Classification (NCBI taxonomy): domain Eukaryota; kingdom Metazoa; phylum Chordata; class Lepidosauria; order Squamata; family Candoiidae; genus Candoia; species Candoia aspera. The sequence continues at coordinate 236,800,519 of NC_086153.1, read as the reverse complement.
AACAGAATAAATGACAATACTACAAAATAGATCAGGTTGCTTATTGGTAACTGAAGTTCCTCAAGTGGTCATATGTTCACACAAATGAACTTGCATGCCTACATATCGTATCACTATGTTCTAGCTGAGATTTTAGGCAGGAGGGATTATTATTATTATTATGTCTCCATCTCCCTCTGTATATTCAAAATGTTCCTCACATTACCTCAGTTCCTTAAGCTGAAACAGTTAGATTCTCAAAAAAGATAGTATCTATATGGAGATGGAAGGTGGATTATTTGAATGCACAGATCACAACTTAAAGAACCTCAGTTATAAGTAAACTTTCATGATGGTTTTTCTTTCATAATCTCTGTGCATCACACAAATGGGAAAGTAGCAAGTTATATTTACAGGAGATGAGGCAGGCAGTTGAATACTGTACTGAAGAAAGCATAGCTCTACTAAAGTTTATAACTGCCCGAGATTGTGCATCTTATTTATAGTGAGTAACAAATGAGATATTTGAGAAAGAATATCAGAAGAGCAGATGTCTGGTACAGGTCTTCCTAGTAGAATGGGATTGGACTCCATTCTATTAGAATGTTTTTAGAGTCTAAGTGGTGGAAGCGTGTTAGCTGTTATGCAGTATAAATAGTGCCTGAGTGGTAGTAGTAAATACATTGCAAAGAGAAAGTGAGCTCTTGCTTCAGAGTGAAATGACACACAAAAGATCAAGACATGTTATGAAATGTTTTTGTGTAAACCCAGTAAAATAGCCGAGTACATCAATGTTAAGATAATGCAATGAAGTCTTTATCAGTTTCAAAAGTGGTGAGATCAAGATAGAAGTATGGTCTGAGTGACATGAGATGTCAGTATTCTCACTTTCAGTAAGAATGTAACATTTACATGGAGTATGAAACTTGTCTATAAAAAAATGAGAAATGGGAGAAAGAAATTACCCTTACCTTTCCCAAGACAGGAAAAGTTTTTCTCACTGATATGATTGTCAGAAGGAAGATAACCTTCAAAGACAGCAGATGAAACATTAAGTAGTAAGAACTACTTTTGTCATCAAAGCAGAAAGTACCACAGAGATTAAGAAGTACAGATGGATATATGTGGAAAGGTACCTGTGAAGTCACCCAAACATAGTTCCTCTGTGGTTTCCCTTTTCATGAGAACTTAATATGCTTTACAGAATCCCGCTTCCAAAAAAGAAATGATCCCTATATCAATGAACTGACAGGTATCATGTTTTTGTACAATATTTATGCCAAGAGAGCAGCCTTTTCTTCACCATCTTTGTTCTCATCTTCTGTTGTAGAGATTTTCAATTTTTTCATCCTCTCACAAGGAGATTCCTTCAGGAATTCCTTAAGGTTGGGTTAAGAGTTGGGTAACCCTTAAGGTAAAAATTACCCTTATGGAAGATGGAGGCTAATGATGAGAAGGACTAGGTTTGATTGCCCTACTATGAGAGTATCTTTGCCAGCAGGGAATAGGAAAGACAGTGATTAATCAAGCAAGATCTCTCTATTAGACAAAGCTAAAAGAAAGGACAATGACAGGCAAGAAGAGAAAAGAGAAGTGAAATTGAATAAGAAAAAGACTGAAACAAGGAAAGATCTCTCTGCTCATAAAGGAGAGAGATGAAAAAGAAAAGCAGGTTTGTGGCAGTTCTAAGGAAGATGGGCTTCCTAATTAAATAATCCTAGATATGCTTTTGAAAAAAATATTATACATCAACCCAATAATAAAACTAAACATTGATGTTCTGGTTAATGAAAAATACTGTCACCCAAGTGGTCAAAGTAAAATTACTATTTTGCAGCTCTATTTTGCAAGTAGCTGTTTCCCAGTATTTTTTAAAAGATATAATACAGTTATGTTTCATGGTATACTGTGATATTTTCATTTTTGACTCAGAGTTTTTGTATCAATATATGGAAATACTTTAATGTTATAACCCTCAGGATAATAAACTAGTCCTCATGTGACACTCTGGCTATTTGAATCTGAGATCCTTGTAATAGTGAAAGAACCGATCCAAATCCACCTTTCTTTTTTGTTATTCCCTCTTGCCTTTAACTGTGGGAGAAACTTTATCTGTATGAGAGAGCTACATGAACATCCGAGAGATTATTTCTGCATAATGTGCTTAAAATGGTGGTTATAAGAAAAATGATGAGGTCAAAAATATCATGAGGAAACGACAGCAGAATACTCTGACTGAATGGAGCAGAAGATAAAGATTCCCTTGATTTTCTGAGGTAAAATTTCACATGAAGAATGATGACTTGACAGTAATAACTTCTCTATTATTTCTGTTCCATGAAGGGAGAAATTTGAACTCCAATGTGAATTATAAATTGTCTAAGTGCAAAATTCAGTGTGAAGAAAGGTTCCTTCTAGTTTTGGGGGAAGAGGGGGAATATGCAGGAACAGCATGGAACATTTTCTCCTCTAACATAGCCCTGCTACTACCCATTTCCAGTACCTTCCATGTCAAATATACCTCCCTGCTCTGTTGGGCTTCATTAGCAGAAAGGAGATAGAATAATAATTCTTGTTCAGCTGGAGAAATAGCTCCCACATGGGAGACTTGGCATCATAACCAGCAAGCTGCTTGACCCACCCACCCCTTTTTTTTTTAGCCAGAATTCTGATTCCTCTGAGAGTCACAATATAATTCTGGGCTGTCCTCTCATTCCTAGCACCATACATTGTGCCAATAAGGTTTAAATAGTTCATTGATAGAAAGAATAGAAGCATGCACAGAATTTGACAGTTTCATGAGAATGAAATGAGCGCTGCAATACTATGACTCAAGCTCTGTGCATTATATATGTGTATGCAATATAATGATGCACGTATACAACAGATAAAGCTTCAGTCATGACACTCATTTTGTCATTTGTCCCCTTGTCCCCTCATAGATACCCATGAGAAAGGAGAAAAACTATTTCCTTAATAAATACCTGAAAAAGAAAAAATTGGCAAGCAAATACTAGTTTTCTGTCACAGAGTAAGGAGAAACAAAACTGAAAACAGGTTGCTCCCCCTCTAGGGAGGATATTTCCAGCTTCAGTGACATATCACTGCCTATTGGAGCAAACAGGAAATGCAGAGATAAGTTCCTCCACTGCAGGAAAAATAGGCATACAATGATTGACACTTCTTCCAAAATCAACGTGTATTCATTTTTGTGTAAAAAACATAAAAAATAAGAATGCAAAGAGATAATAGTTGTGAAAAAAGTTTGTAAAAGAAAAGAAGTAGTTCTGTAGAAAAGTCTATGAGTTGCATGCAAAATGTCATAGTTTTAATTCTCTATGTTACATGCTTGCGTGGGACTCTAGGAAAGTCTTGACTGAAAAGCTGGAGAATCATTGCCACTTAGCAACATAGAAGATACTTGGCTTTATGGGTCAATAGTGTGAGTTGTTATAAGTTAAATTCCTATGTATTGCCACAATAGGAAAGTTAATAGTTTTTTCCCTCTAAGTTTATCTAAAATACTTACTGTATTTCCTAGTGCACACACACATATCCCCTATCATATGCATTTTAGTAATAAATTGCATGAAAAAAAGCCCTGGCTTAGAGAATATGATCTGCTACTAACTGTGCTCCGTAGTGTCCACTACCTGGGTTCACCTCACCATTATTTTATGTGATTATTTTATATCTCTTCTGTAGCAAACTACCACATTAAAAGAGGCTAATCTTAAAGTTGTTTAGGATGTTTTCTAATACCCATTTATTTGGAAGTAAAACTCATTGGCATATATTATATAAAGATTGAAGTTTTAAAATTAAGCAACAATATGTATTTTCAGGTAGTTTTGTGGTAGGGGAGGGTAAAGGAACTTTAAATGTGTATGTTCAATAGGTTCTTGGAAGTCATCTTAACAATCAATATTTTTTAAAAATCCTGAAATGTTTTATTCTTCTCATTGTTTGCCTTCGTATTGTTTAAAAAAAATGATTGTTATATTTTTTATATAAACATAAACACACACACACACACACATATATATATTATTGGTGCATAATATGCTTTTCATTGTTGATAAAAGAGTGACATCAGGTGGATGGTTTGCATAAATACAGCTAGTTTTTTTTTTAGAATTTCCTCAGGCCTTTTCCCCTTTCCTAATACATAAATGTATATTTTTATTAATTCAATTCAGAAACTTTCTCTTCTCCTACATTCTTACTTCTATTATGGTAAAATTGTACTTTCTTAAAATTTAATATGTTATAGTTTATAATTTGGAAAATGTAATGTTTCAGTTTTACAGATACTGATTAATTTTTTCTGTGTAAAAACTTGCTGAAAATATACAGGCAGGACAAGTATGTAATGATATAGTGGTACCAAAATGTAATAGAATAAATCTAAATAGGAGCATGCATTCTGTGGTCCTTTAGACCAGAAGGTATGGACAGTAGTGAAGAATGATGGAATTTTTTGGTCAAAAATACCACAGGTTGCCAATCCTTGAAAAGCCAAGAAGGGGTTTTGAAGCTGGGCATTGCACTTAATTTTTTGGAAGGAAGGAAGCCACAATTGGCAGGCAGGTAGGACAGTTATATAAAGTAGACATGATCACATCATACACAGGGATGGAATTTTCTGTCCCCCCATATTATTATAGCCTGAATAGATTATATCATAGTTTTCAACACATATATCTATCATTAGAGTTCCATATGAAAGTTTAAGATGTACCAACATAATAAACAATTTGAATATCAGATATATTATTTATACTTTCCAAAATTTAAATATCTATTGAAGATACTTACGCTGTTCTTGATACTGGGGAACCAAATGAATGGCTTTCAATTCTCTTGTCTCAGTATTGTTTACACAAAGTATATGAGTGCCACTTTTCAACTGACATATTATCTAAAATGCATAACCAATTATTAGTTTGTTATAATTTTCATTCTAAGTAGCAGAATTATTTATGCAAAAAAACCTCACTAAAATTGTTACTTAAAACCAGCGTGTTAATTTCTGATATTAACTCTGAATATTTGTGTAGTATTGGAAGAATATACATACTGTAGATGTTCATACTCACTTATAAAATGCTAAATTTATACTTTACATTTCTGTTTATTACACTTAGATTGCAATCTTATGTACATTTATCAGGGAATATGTCTTATTAAACTGAAAGTGTCTTATTACTTCTGAATTAAAGAGTTTAAGATTGAACTCTAATCTTATGCATTAAATAATTAAAAAGAAGTCTGAGTGTCTGCATACACATGAGAGAGGAGAAGGAAGACCACAACCTATCCATGCCTACTAGTGGCTTGTACCCCCAATCTATTTTCTACTACCACCTGTGACCTTCAAGTGGATAATGATTGCCCATTTGTATTATGCAAACAATATCTGATAAGCTTTTAAAAAAAATAACGGAATATGTGTGGTGCCACTTAGAGAGCTATGTTAACCATAAAAACCCCCCTGAAAGATACATAGATTACCCAAGGATCTTTTAATAAAAACATGCAATGTTCTTTAATACAAATATACAAGTTACATATACAAAGTTCTCTAATACAAATATAACCAAGGAGTTATATTTACCACTTGAGGATTGGAATAATTTCTCTGTGAACAAGTGGGTTCCTCCACAGCATTTTGTGCAACTGCCAGATTGTGGCCTGCTTCTGCACCATTTGAACTGTGAAAAACACCTTCTTCAGAATTATTTGCTGCAAGGCTAACAGCTGTCTCTTTAACCTCACCCTGAAATACAAGCAATTTCATATTTTAAATGGGATATATTGTGTTGGAATATTAAGAAAAAGAATAAAATTTAATAACATTTCAACAGAACATGCTGACACTGATATGTAAATGAGAATTTCAAATTGCTACTGTTTTTAATTGCCATTAAAATATTTTTAAAAGGAATGTTCCATTTTCTTTTAACAAGTAACTAAAGAATGAAAAGCAACAAAGAAAATATGGGAAAAAATATTTTGGAACTTCTCCAGGGGAATGCCTGCCTTATGATCTGTTGCCACTTGGTTTTTAAGGGTTTCATCAAAGACCCCTACATAGTTAGTAGTTGTAAGATAGGGCATTTTTATTTATATTTATTTTTATTCAATTTATAAACTGAATGTTTATGTTTTTCAACAATCCTAAAGCAGACTGTATTAGGGTATTTGTCTTTGTGGTTTGTCTCTTTATTTAAAGTATTTGTATTCTTTTCCATTACCAAAAACAAACAAATAAACCCTCACTTGGAATAAAAATGATACAACAAAAAGCATGAGAGATACAGTAACATAAATGACTAACATGTATAATAAATAGTCTGAAAACATAATTCAGGGAACATACAGTATAGATACAGTACATAAAAACATAGAAAGTTCAGCTTCAGAAAACCTTCAAAGAGGTGAGGAATGGGTGATTCTGCTTGAATGAATGTGGATCTAATTCATAAATTCCTACCAGATAGTGAGATAAATGTCAAATGAATACTTACGAATTCATCACAAACAGGATCAGTATCCTGAGGTAAAACAGGGATACCATTGCAAGATTCTATTGTGCAAAACAAATGTGAAAAAATTATATGGAGGAATTATTATTATTATTATTAGTAGTAGTAGTAGTAGTAGTAGTACTATAACCCACTGAATTCAAAAAGAAAAATAACTTTGGAAGTACATGTCTGAGATGAATTCAAGTATACCCCTCAGTACTGAAAACTAAACATTCTTTCCAAATGGAGCATGTAATAAAGGAAAGCTAACTGAAGTTTGGCAATAAAGTTCATCAGAAGCCTCTAGTGAGAGATCCCTAACCACCTTCCAACATAGGAATATGGCTGTACATGAGGTGAGATAATGAACATGTCAGAAAAACATGAAAAGACCATAATTGAGACTGAACACAGTACTGACACCAATAATAGCATCTCAAACTCTGTTTTCACAGCATTAGCTGAAGCTGAACAGAACTTGTGGCATGCCTGCATTGTATAGAATAGTTATCTATTAGTTGTGGTTGTTTGACTGATAGAGTTTGCCACAATATTACTATCACCTTGCCATGGAGACCAAGAACAAGAACGTTACTATATCTGACATAGACATCTGTTCTATGTGCTATCCTTTTTGGCTGTCTCAGAAAACAAGCTGCAACTGAAGCAACCTCAAAAAGCATTTTCACACTGTCATCAATAACAGAAAAGTATGTTTCTATTGATGCACCCAACACAGCTAAAAGTAAACAACTTTGGGAGCTGTAATTCAGTGACATCTGGCAAGCTATCGCACCGTATTTCTATTTATACAATTATCAGTCTTTAAACATTAACATATTTTAAAGAAATATATCCAGTTAGTATATTGTATATACAGTATACATATATTGTATACTATATAGTATATAATCCATTGGGGGAGATGGACAGTGGCAAAATTTGAAAAACAAACAAACAAACAAACAAACAAATATTTATAGAAACATACCTGCACAATTCATGTATACTTTTAACAGTGAAAAGGCAAAAAATCAAGGTTTTTGATACAGAATTCCCATTTATAAAAATCCAGTGATAAGCCTTTTCTACTAGAGGAAGGGTTGAGTAGGCAAGTTTTAAATTTTTTTGCCCACCTGCAGTTCTCTGCCTCTTTGGAAAACTCTTTTGAACCACCTCAAATAATGTGCAATGTGGCATAGACAGCTAAAGGAAGAACAGTTAAAATATTCTTCCTATGGGAGGCTCACCTGAATCTTAGTCCCATCGTAAATAGGAAGATTTTTTTCCATTTGCAGGAGGAATATCCTGGTTGCAGTCTAATTCATTCAAACATAGAACTGATATTTTAAAATCACTTACCATCAGAGCATCCTGGTAAGATTTGTGACATTGTAGAATTATTAACAATTCCTTTGATTTGGTCACAAGAAACAGCGCTATTTGCATTTGAAGGAGTTAATAAAGGTCTTAGTACCTAGGAAACAAAGCAGGCATACTATTGAAACTTAAACTATTATTTACATTGTAGAAATATTTTCTCACCTAAGTTGTAGCACCTCATTTTTCTGATCAACTATCTTTTGCAGCTATATTGTATAATTCTTCTCTACATCACAATCCATTCTTATAGAGACCTCCAGAACAGATTTCTGAAGGGAGTAAGGAGTTTAAGACAGTTGGATACATTAGCAATAACCTATGGTCCTTATATAACCATAATGAATAAGTTTTTTTTTTTTTAAAGTGCCTTAAATCAAGCTTGACTCCTGGTAAAGGTGTCCATATAGTTATCTTAGTAGCATTCAGAAGTGGTTTGTAATCATGTTCTTCTACAATTTTTCTTTCTCTTCCCAGCTTATATTCTGCAGATATGCCACAGATTAGCACTTGGTAGAGTAGCCACGAAGGTCTTTAAAAAGATAGTCAAATGCTATGATGTGTCTATTCCTACAAAGATCAGAATCATGCAAATCATGGTATTCCCTGTGACACTCTATGGAAGCAAAAGTTGGACTTTGAAGAAGCAGGATAGGAAGACTATTGATGCCTTTGAACTTTGGTGTTGGAGAAGACTCCTGAGAATACTGTGGACAGGCAAGAAAACAAACCGATGGATCATTGAATAAATCAACCCAAAGTTCTCACTTTTAGTGCCCATCTACTTATTAAGCCAATACCATCTTGCTTTCTTTGACTAGTCACAGAAACATAAAACCCACCTTATGCTCAGTCAGACTACTGATTCATCTAGTCCAATATTGTTAACAATAAATATGGAACATACATTCAGGTACTTTTGCAGCCTGAGATGAAAGATATATGGTGACTTTCATTCCTATGTCTCCCATTTATTGAACAGGCAGTTGAAACTAGTAACAAATAAGATTTGTCATTGCTGAATGCTGGCTCAGAAGTATGGTAACAGTTACTTGCCTGAGGAGGAATGGCCATGCAGCTGCCAATCTCTTCCCTGAACATCAGCTGCTTGAGGCTGTAGACTCATTCTGCCTAGTTATAGGACTGAATCCATGGAGTCCTTGGTGTTCTCTGAGCCTTGTTGTTTTCTTGCAGATGTTTCATTGCCAGACTAGGCAACATCTTCAGTGATGTTGTCTGCCAATGAAAGGTCTGCAAAAAAACAAGGCTCAGAGAGCGCCAAGGACTCCACAGTTCAACCCTGAGCTACAAATATTCCCTTCGATTAGGATTGAATCTGCATTTTGCCTTGTTTGTACACACAAACAAGCTCCTGATCTGAAATTTTCCATAGAAGCCTCTCATGTTCAAAAGCACTGTAACTCTTGAATATTTGTTACTAGGTTTAATTAAAAAAAAGAATGCTGGAAACAGAGCTAGACCAGGCAAATTATTTAACTAAGACCACCCATCGAGGAAAGGATACAGATGAGATATTTATCATCAAGTTTAGGTCATTCCTGTAACATTTCCTATTGAAGTATCTGTTTTGCAGAAGACAAGTCAGTAAGACTGATGAAAAACTAGCTCAAAATTAGAAATTGAAAAGAAAAATGGGATCTGACTTTCTAACTTCAATTCTCCAATATTATCCTATTTAATTAATTTATTCATTTATTTTTCACCAATAACTTCTCAAGTTTCCCCCTGAAAGACTAGATCACCTGATACATTATTCAAGATTTTTAATTCCTCTTAAAATTAATTTCCATCTTGAAAAAAGCATCCACCTATCTTTTCTGCTTCTTTGCTAAAGAGAGAGAGAAAATTTCCCATTTAATCACTCTTCATCCATCTTAGATAAGTCCTAATCCAATAGTAATCCAATACCATAGACTGACTGAGACTGGATTTATAGATTTACCTAAGAATAAGTCATATTGGAGTTAGTAGGATTAATTCTGAGTACTGATATATAAAATTGTCTGTAAGGCTGAGTTCACACACTGCAATAAGCCATAATAGTTGATCTTTAGATTGTGTTGTGTGAATGCAGACATTGTGGCTTGTAAACCATATCTAATGCTTAGTGTGCTGTTTTTAATAAAGTATAGTTAAGCAAACCATGACTTACTAGAGTATGTGAACCAGCCATTACACCAGGAAACCAAGAGTGAGAAGTGAGGTGAGTCAGGCTTCTTCAATGGCCACAATGATTGACCCGTACAAATTAGTGCAGAAATGCAGCTATTCCTGCTACATACAGAAGCTTTCCATTTGTAGAATATCTTGTGATAGCAGCATTACAAAGATGGGACCAAGCACAATGAAAAGGATACAGCAATAACACAGACACATGAGCATACTGGAACCCAGATCTAGTAATGACTTTCTTCCCTAAAATAATTAATTTTAAAAAGATAAAAGGGAGACATTGTGGCTTAATACATATTCTGGTTAAATTGATGGAAAGTACTACTAAAATAAAGAATAAATCTTGCTGAAGAACCAATAACATATGCAAAAATAAATCCTCTCTCACTAACCTAGTCTCTTTTGAAACATCAGAACATGAAAGTGGAGGGATTCTATAGATTGCGCATTTAGACTTTCAAAAGGCTTTACACAAATCTTCTCACCAACCGTTCCTGAACTGAACTACCAGAGTTGGGTTAAGAAGACAGCTCCTTTTATGTATTAGCCCAAGGAATTACAGAACAGGAAGCAGGGGGAAAAAATAATTTTTTCACAGTGAAACAAGCTGGCTGTGCTTGCACATACACGCATAAACAGCAGGAAACAGCTTCCAGAGCAGTTGTGCAAGCCTGGAAAAAGATGCCGTTGATCTAAAGATTTTTTTAAAAAAATGCTTTGTACGTGTTCCCATGTGTTCTGAATCACCTGTTTTGAAAGATTTGGACAGCCAATCTTCTAAATTATCAGTTCTTAAAATGGAGACTTGTAGACTAGAATGCTCTAAGTATGTATGGGCACCAAAGCTTTTTAACTTTAGATATGGTCTGGAAATGGAAGAGAATAATCCAGATTCAAAGGCAACATGCCATCAATACCATTCAATAGAAGCAAAAATGTCCTCTTGCTCTGGTTATGTTTTTCCACATGTATTTTGCTGATCACTATATGATGCAGAATCTATTTGTATAATAATTAACAGATATATACAGTAAGTTTTCTCATTCAAACTATCAGGGCTAAAGTATTATTTCAGGGCTAAAATACATCCTGTACATTCTGTAAGTTAAAAAATAAGGAGTTACATCCAATTGTGTTCATCCGGTAACCTAATAGCTTTTAATAATATATAAAATCTTTCAAATCTGAAACATCTTGGAATACTCCAATCTGAGTTCAAAGCAGTTTTGACCTCAAAATGCTCCAAACAACTCTTCAGAACTCAAAATAGTAGTTTTGAACTTGAAATAGAACACTTTTGAGTCCAAAGCATTTTGAATTTAAAATTTTTGTACACCTCTAACAGATTCTTTCCCCACTTTCAGCCCTTTTATCTCCAAATCTGTTCTAATGAAAGACCCCCTGAAGCAAATGTGGGGCTATGGTGATGAATAAGAGAAACTCATGTCATACATCTTCATGTTCACTTGTATGATGATAATGTAACCCAGCACTCTTAAATTGTTTTAGATTTAACAACCATACTGAATAATGTAATTAATTACAGTATACTGTAACTAGAATATAATAAAGTACAATAAATAATGACTATGGTATTTTCTAAATGGTAAATAGAAGCACAGTCTTACTGGTATAATTTCTCTATTTGTACTGACTGCTCCATCAGGAGTGTTGGTGCCAATAGATAGCACAGTATTTCTATCTTGTGTCATTAAAGAAGAAGAAAATTGAACACTGTATGAATGCAGCTGCAGTTCTGGTAAATATGCACATCTTGCTGCTTCTGAAGGAGCTTCTTCGGATAATTTTTCATATTTTCCAAGGATTTCATCACAATAATCTTGTGTACATGGTTGCATTTTTACCTCAAGCACTGCATTTTCATTTTCCCTGTTAAAAGTATGTTTCAAATGATCAACTGCAGTTTCACTCATGCAATTTAAACAAGTATCTTGACTGCAATGGAATCCTTTTTCAACTGGTTTATTTAGTAAATCAGTCTTAAGGTTATGGTTTTCAGAACTAAATGCAAGTCCATTATCTGTCCTGGAAATTCCAGCAAGAGTTAGATGATTTTCCATAGGTACTGTTAAAATTTCAGACTGGCTGTGTTTCATCTCAATGGAGACATGTCCTAAACCAGTTTTCATCTTGGCAAATGTTTCAGCTTCAAAATAAGCAAACAAAAATAAGCAAGAAAATATGGAACATATAACTCTAATCATAAACTTAATTACGCTGTTCTCTATACATATTGGGACAATATGTTATATATGCCAGACCTCATCCTTATACTCTAAGTAAATGGAAATGCTTATTTTTGCTATTAATTTATTATATATGAACATCTGGGCTTAACTTGTGTTACATACAGATTTACATTTTAAATGCATGATATGAACAACATTGCAATTCTTTCTATACATCTGAAATACTAAAACACTTTCTTACGAAAGAAAAAATAATCTGTTTACATTAGACATAGGTGAAAGTTTTATCATTCTATTGTTCCTGATACCTGTATTTCTATGAAAATATACATCTATGCCAATATACTTTAGATATCACCCAATATACTTCGGAAAATTTAACTTTCCCAATATGTTGGAAAATTTAGCTTTCCCAATATGTTTGAAACATCCTTCCCCCAGAGGTCGAACAGGCCCCTTTGCTCCTGGACTTCCGAAAAAGGCTAAAGACCTGGTTTTGTCAGCAGGCTTGGAATGGGAGGGGGAATAGTTATACCTGGGGCTGGCTAGTGCCCTAAGTGATTTTGAGGGGCGTCCTACACTCATGGACTGATTAAAATCTCTTGCCACTTAGATTTTACTATATTCTTATTTTATTGTATTGTTAGACTGAAATGGTTTTAAGTTTTAACTGCATTTTATTGTAAACTGCCCAGAGTCCCCCATGAGGGGGAGATGGGCGGTGAATAAATGTATAAATAAATAAATAAATAAATAAAAATGTTGTTTATTATTACATTTATAAGATGGGCATATTTATTTTCATATTCTGGACTGGGGTCATTTAGAATTATTTAAAGTAAACACGAACAATCATGCTTTCATATCTGGTGGCAATTTTGTAAAGCTCAGCAATGCTGGAATATGATTAATACCAGTATGAAAGAAATCCTAAATGATGAATTCTCATTTCAACTTCTGATATTTTTATTACACTTTACTAATCCATGTATTTCCTCAAAGTATACTGAATGATCTTTGTACATGCTAACTGCTACAAGGATATTATAGGTTTTTTACTGCAAAAGTCATTTGATTCTCTCAAGGAAAGAACAGCTAATCAAGTTGTGGGAGTATGCCTTGATACCTAGAATAACTTCGTATCTTAAAAGTAAATCTAACACAGAATTTAACTCAAATTGGATACCATTTGTAGATTACAATTTAACACATAGTGTGTATATCCAAAAATTGTGTTACTCTGTTTAGAGTCTACATGTAATTTTATACGATTTCCAAATAAGAACAGATTTTGGCAATATGGATAGAATTTATTATAGCTTACAATCTCACTTGGTGATTTATACTGTTTTGACCGTGGTTACTGATATTCCTGATTTACTTAAATAGTGATTTTCAGTCCTTTAAAATGATGTAATATATCCAATTAACTAATGATATGCTGGAAAACTATAATCTCCATGACATTTGTTTAATCATTTGTATTTTGTTCTTTTAGCTTTTTGTTCTTTCTTTGTTTATATATCTCATTTAAAACATTTAACAAAATAAGAAATAGAAAAAAGCAAATACAATTTGTGTTATGAAGCACAATTTCAAAACAGGCTAGACTGTAATATGCATATCAGTAGGTCCACTTGGTAAATTAATGTTTACCAACATTAATGTTCAAAATGTTCAGAGCATTACAACCTGTGCTTTACAACATTATTTCATCTGGGTAACTCTTTGCCTTATGGTTCCCCTATTCTCCTACATGAACAGAAACTGTAGGTTAATGTTAGGAAGGGGGAACTTACATTGTATAATATCAACTTCATCTATTGTAGATTATTTATTTATTTAATATGCAGTACCATCATATTCCATAGGGATTCATGGTAGTGTACATTACTGTACAAACTAAAATAATTGTAACAGTACAGTAATACAAAAATAATTTTAAACTGTCAAACCTTTTCATAAATGATATTTTAAAAGTTCCAATAGGTGTACTGATGAAGATCTTAACTAAGTACACTTTGAATAGCTCAGATTTTAAGGTTTCTCTAAGGTCAGGAGTGGTGGATCTGAATTTCTGGTGGAAGACTCTTCTTTAGGGTAGGTTCCAATGCCGATGAACAACGTAATCTTGTTTTCCAAGGAACTCACGTGAGGATTAGGCGTATATAATATGCTGATCGTGTGAAATGATTCTACACACTAATTTCATCACCTCTTCAGCAAAGGATCATTACCTTGCCGTGGTGCTGGAGCTTGAGTACCTCAATGATGCCATGAGCTAGACCGTGAAGGGCCACCCAAGATGGGAAGGTCATGACAGAGAGGTCAGACTAAATGTGATCCCTGGGGAAGGTAATGGCAACCCACCCCAGTATTCTTGCCGTGAAAACTAAATGGATCAGTACAACCAGAGATATGTTGGTATACCATCGGAAGATGAGACTCCCAGGTTGGAAGATGGTCAAAATGCTACTGGGGAGGAACAGAGGATGCGTTCAACTAGCCCCAGACGTGATGACGCAGCTAGCTCAAAGCCGAAAGGACAGCTAGCGGCTGACAGTGCTGGTGGCGAACGGTGAATCCGATGTTCTAAGGATCAACACACCATTGGAACCTGGAATGTAAGATCTATGAGCCAGGGCAAATTGGATGTGGTTATTGGTGAGATGTCAAGATTAAAGATAGACATTTTGGGCGTCAGTGAACTGAAATGGACTGGAATGGGCCACTTCACATCAAATGACCATCAGATCTGCTACTGTGGACAAGAGGACCACAGAAGAAATGGAGTAGCCTTCATAATTAATAGTAAAGTGGCTAAAGCAGTGCTCGGATACAATCCAAAAAATGATACAATGATCTCAATTCAAATTCAGGGCAAGCCATCTAACATCACAGTGATCCAAATATATGCCCCGACCACAGATGCTGAAGAAGCTGAAGTAGAGCAGTTCTATGAGGATCTGCAGCACCTACTGGACAACACGCCTAAAAGAGATGTTATTTTCATCACAGGTAGACTTCAGCAATTCATGGAGCGAGAATTGCCAGATGTACAAGCTGGGTTTAGAAAAGGCAGAGGAACTAGGGACCAAATTGCCAATATCCGCTGGATAATGGAAAAAGCCAGGGAGTTTCAGAAAAACATCTATTTCTGTTTTATTGACTATTCTAAAGCCTTTGACTGTGTGGACCATAACAAATTGTGGCAAGTTCTTAGCAGTATGGGGATACCAAGTCATCTTGTATGCCTCCTGAAGAATCTGTATAACGACCAAGTAGCAACAGTAAGAACAGACCACAGAACAACGGACTGGTTTAAGATTGGGAAAGGAGTACGGCAGGGCTGTATACTCTCACCCTACCTATTCAACTTGTACGCAGAACACATCATGCGACATGCTGGGCTTGAGGAATCCAAGGCTGGGGTTAAAATCACTGGAAGAAACATTAACGATCTCAGATATGCAGATGATACCACTTTGATGGCTGAAAGCAAAGAGGAACTGAGGAGCCTTATGATGAAGGTGAAAGAAGAAAGTGCAAAAGCTGGCTTGCAGCTAAACCTCAAAAAAACCAAGATTATGGCAACCAGCTTGATTGATAACTGAGGGAGGCAAACAGAGGGAGAAAATGTAGAAGCAGTGAAAGACTTTGTATTTCTAGGTGCGAAGATTACTGCAAATGCTGACTGCAGTCAGGAAATCAGAAGACGTTTAATCCTTGGAAGAAGAGCAATGACAAAATAGTTAAGAGCTGAGACATCACACTGACAACAAAGGTCCGCATAGTTAAAGGAATGGTATTCCCAGTAGTAGGTACTGGGAATAGGTACCACTTCGGCGGGCAGGTAACGGCGTTCCGTGTAGTCATGCTGGCCACATGACCATTGAAGTGTCTACAGACAAACGCCAGGTCTTCGGCTTTGAAATGGAGATGAGCACTGCCCCCTAGAGTTGGACACGACTGGACTTTACCTTTACCTTTATTCCT